>NC_053026.1:648762323-648805949 GCF_003073215.2 Triticum urartu | reverse complement strand
TGATACTGTACGATATATACGCTTTCTTCGTTTCGTCCGCCGGCTATCCATCCACCAAAGCCGGGAACCAAAAAATACGATCCATGTATCCTCTGTTTCGAGACTAATACTAACTGACTAGCCCAAAACCCTTTAAAGAAACAAGCTACCGAAAACCTTCCTTGATACTGTACGATATATACGCTTTCTTCGTTTTGTCCGCCTGCTATCCATCCACCAAAGCCGGGTACCAACAAATACGATCCATGTATCCTCTTTTTCGAAACTAATACTAACTGACTAGCCCAAAACCTTTTAAAGAAACAAGCTACCGAAAACCTTCCTTGATACTGTACGATATATACGCTTTCTTCGTTTCGTCCGCCGGCTATCCATCCACCAAAGTCGGGAACCAACAAATACGATCCATGTATCCTCTGTTTCGAGTAATATAACTAACTAGCCAAAAACCCTTTAAAGAAACAAGCTACCAAAAATATGTTTTTCCTTCTTCGATAAAGGGCGTTTTTTATTGACTCGTAATGTAGGGTCTAGGGATATAATATACACCCGGCGTCTGCATAACTACAATGCACACATAAAACAAAAGCTATGCCAAGGTGAAAGAGAAAAACAAAAACAAACCCGAAGCGATCAAAACAGCGATCGGCGATATACAAGAATGACCAACGAGACCAACTATCTTTTGACAAGACAAGGACTACGAGAAAAGGTTGTCCAACAGCAATGCCCTTAGGAAGAGAACGGTGCACATGCGTCGTCGTCGCCCGATCCGACCACTGGAAGTCAGATCGGGTTTTTACCCTGCGGATCAAGTCAAGCAAATTCCAAACAATGCCTTCAACAGGGTAATGACGCAAAAACGCCACCATTGCCAAGGATAACCAACTAGGGTCTCGCGTAGGGTTTTCGCCCCGGAGTTCAAGACTAGGTACTCGAGAAGCACCACCCAGTTAAAGTCATCATATGTTATCTCCTCCACTTTCCACGATTCCAACAGCACAACACGACGTAGACTTTGATGAGGGAGGAAGGTCACATGTCGCATTTATGTTGCCTTTTCTTTTCTTTCTTACCCCCACCGTTTTTGTTGGTGATGTGCAAGGGTTGCAGACCTTTTTTTCTTTTAGAAGCACAATAGACACCCCAATGCTGAAAACACGCGCACGCACTAATCCAACCTTACCCCCTATGAGCACATGTAAGAGACAGAAACGGGGTCACACCGTACCGCAAAAAGAATAGCGTCGACAAACCTGAAATAAAACCAATTTAGAAAGTATATATGGCATCACCAAGGGCAAGCCTATGAGATGAACCTGATTGCTTCGTACTACTCCTACTACTTAGGTCGCCTTCTCCTCGCATAATGAAAAGAATTGGAGAAAGAAATGGTGTGCATGAATCTCACGCATCTCATCCTCATTGTGCACGCACGCACGCACAATAAAACATGTGAGTCCGATTTCACACCCGAATAGTTGACCACACATAGACCCGAGTGAATAGGCAAACCTCGGAGTAAAAAAGGCGGGGGCGAAGCCTATCGTGCGCAGCAAGGTGGACAAACCCGATTTCCCAGCTGCTTCCGCCCTCCCGGGTCGGGTCGGCCGGTTACCTTGTGCTCCGTTTCACACTTCCCCCGCACGCACCTCCCATCCCGTCCCCCACTCCCGTCTGGCCCGTCACCCCCGCTACATATACGCCGCGCTTCCCTCGCCCCCCACACCGGCACCAGCACCAGCACCAGCACCCCTCCTCTCCTTTTCAAATCCCTCCCTTTCTTTTCTTTTCTTTTTTTCAAAGGAACAGGAACACATCGCCGCCTTCCTCCGCTCCCTCCCCCATCCATCCACTCATCCATGGCCGCCGCCTCGCCCGAGTTCTTCAAGCCGCCCGCCGCCTTCTCGCCGCGCCTCCGCCTCCTCGCCGCCGACGGCGCCGACGACGACTACCACCGCTGCTGCCGGACGCCCACGGGCGCCGGGGTCGGCTGCCTGGGCCAGGCCGCCACCTGCCCGCCGGCGCCGCGGAAGCCGCGCCCGCGCCCCGACGCCGCCTGCCGGAAGCGCCTCTTCGACGTCCAGGTCATCAGCCTCCGCTTCGACGACCTCGACGCCATCTTCCGCCCCTCGCCGCCGCCGCCCTGCCACGACCACAACAACAACAACAACAAGCAGCAGCACCGGAGCCGCCGCTCGCTCGGCAGGCTCGCTTAAATTGAGTTGAGTTGAGTTGAGTTGACACCTGTGTGGATGGAATCGATGATGTATCAGCCATCTTCAGTAGCGGTAGCCACGACCCATACTTCGCCTCACGCACGCACCCATCCTCTGTAATCATCCATCATATCATAATAATATTATTACTACGTATTATTATTTCTACTGCCCATCTTTGATTCCTTGCGAATGCTCAAGTGTTGAAGTTGAACACTACTGATTACCACGGGTGAGGAATTGACTGGCACTTGTGTGGATGGAATTGATGATGTATCAACCACTTCAGGTAAAAACACTAGTGGTAGCCACGACCGACACTTCGCTTTGCACACCCATCCTCTGTAATCATCCGTCATATAATAAGATGATTATCTGTACCCCTTGTTTGATTTGTTGCTCATCTTGCGAATGTTCGTTCAGTACTGAATATGTTCTACGAATGTTGAAATGGACTGTACAACAGGGGTGAGAAATTGACTGACTGACTGACTGAGAGAGAGAGAGAGAGGGAGCCAACAGGGGTAAAATCTTTTTGAGATGAACGGGGAAAAGCAAAGCAGATTTGGTGTTTTCATCTACACAAAGGGGAACAGGATTTTCGAAATCAGATCCAATCAGGCGGGATGCAGTGGATGGTTAAGATGAAAAGGCCTAATTAACTCTGCATATCATGGAAAGAGGAACAAACCGCCATCCACACAAATTTATTACCCTTTTGATTTGACGCTTGCCAAATCTAACCTGTTTTCTTTTGATTGATTTTGCAGTAATAACCATTCCATGTATGAATCTGCCCAGTAATTTACGCTTCTTCTTTTTTTGAGAGAAATTCCTACTGGTATACTGCCGATTGGATCCCCGCCTAATATAATAATTATCTGCCCAACTCAGCACCAAGCAGCCGACTTTGACTTCAACGGCACAAGACACCGACGCTGACCACACAGCTGTCTCTCGACTTTGACAGTTGACTTGACTCAGAAAACTTCAAAAAATAACTTCCCTTTGTTTTGTGAATGAAAATGATGAACAGCAAGGAGAGGGCCCAACGGAAGATGGAACGGAACCAAACCATTTAGGTCAGGTCAGATCCAAACATAACATATGAAGAGAATCATGTCATCTGATTTTGTTCTTCAGTAGTAGTAGTAACATACATATGTTACACGTTTTGTGTGGAGGTGCACAGCACAGCCCTTTATTGTACTTTTATACGACTGCTAGAACGGTACCGTCAGGGACACTCACTGATTGCTCGTCTCATGGAGCACGCACGTGTTTACACAGGAGAAGATAAAGAGGGATGCTACGAATAGTAATTAGAACTCGAGCCAAACTATTTTTGCCAGTTAACAGCTGCTTGCTACTCGATCCGAGCACAGCAGTGCTTCAGAGATGCGTGGTCTAGTTTCATTTCATTTCATCACTAGGTGTTCCCGGCTGCATCTCGAGCCGGTCGCACCAAAAGGGAAGTTCTGCAATTTATATACCATATAATAACTTGTTAGGGTCTTCTAATCCAAGCAATTTGTTTGCGCACCATTGTATGGTGTACTTATATGAAAAGAAAATGAGAATTAGAGAGGCGCGGCACAAAAGTCTGGACGATCTGGGCTAACCTCTTATTGCTCGGTGTACTGTTCCAGGTACTCTTTAATCATCAGCCTTTCCTCTTTTGTTAGATCGGGGTCTGGCCCAGTCAACCGCTCCCTCATCGCCTTCTCTTCATCGCTCGTGCCATCCCTGGCAACCTGCAGGCAAGATTTGTAAGCTATATATATGCTGGGATAAGCGAGACGTCTGCAGGTTACTTTCAGGGAAAATTATCTATCTCACTTGGATGTAGTTATTCACATGGCCGTCCGCATTGGGTTTGGTCTTCATCTCATGCTCATTGCACACCCAGTTGCCATCCACTACATATTTGTACTCATACCGTCCTTCCTTCAGGAAACACAAACACCAAAGGTATGTAAGATACAGGTGAGTGTGAAGTTACGCACAATTAGGTCTAAATCCTCTACAGTACTGCAGATGACATGTGGGGTCGGGTCCACACGGCAGCGACCGTACTGCACGGTGCGCTACTAAAGAGGATCCCAACGAGAAAGTGACATAATGACTGCCACCAGTATAACTTGGATCAATAAGATGGCCAAAACTATGGTTCTAATTAATGATCAACGAGAAAGTGGCATAACTATCAGGATGTTCAGTAGTCAGAACCTTTGAATTCTATGAACACTGTTGAAATGTCAGATTTTATGAAGGATTAGGCTTGATATCACACGCTGATGGTATACAGATGTAACATACAAGGCATGTGAGGAATATAACAATGAACAAGAAAAAATAAAGGCGGATGATTGCTCTCGGTATGACAGTTAGGTTGATACTCACAGGTAACTCTCTCTCAAGAAACCATGCTCTTTTCTCTTCATCATATGCCAGGGGAATTTTCTGCATAAATGCAAGAAATATAAGACATAAAAAGAAATCAGCTAAGAGCGTCTCCTATGTAACATGGATTTAATACAATACATTCCATACTAGAAAGCAGCTGGGCAGAATCACACCATCTAACTGAAATTCTTCAACACAAGAAATGTATATATGACATAATTGAAGAATAAACATACCTGTCCCCACCCAATGTCAAGCCCAGAAATTTCAACAGAAGAACAACTGCCATTTTTCCACTTCAGAGTGATGCAGTTTTTTGACAAGCCCGTGAGCTAAAGAATAAGACAGTCATGACTTAATAGCAAGACGAGATGCATGACACACAATTATATCGGAAATCTACTTTATCTTCTTCATCATAACTACAAATTGGGAATACAACATAGTTCTTACTTACAATGTCAGCTGTTGCCAATTTGATGGCTTCCAACTTTGGAAAGCTAGGCCTTTTACTCTATACAACATAAAAGAATGGGTTCAAATTCTGTACAAAAAACAAGATAACTAGCCATGTGGTAAAAACAACTTAGAATACAGTGAAAGAGAGATTAGCAAATAAGCATCCGGGGGTGGATATTGGCATCAACAGTGCATACATATTAACTTACAAATAACTTTTCAACTTCCTAATACTACCTGCAGTAGTTGATGTCCTTCATTAAGATTGTAACCAAGAATCCAGAACATATATGCCAGCTGAAATTTTGCAAAATATTCTCAGAATTAGAGAACTGTCAGGGCACAAGATTATGGATAACATCAAATCATAGTGGAAAGTTACCAAAGCAATCTGCAAACTGTACATTTTACTCACTCCAAATAAGATGTGTTATGTTCTAGCTATATTTGTTATCTGGTGGATGGTACTACAAGGAAATGCTTGCATATATGCAGGTCGTTATGTTGCTTCATTTTCTGTGGGAAGAGTCATGACTATGTAACCCAATTGGCACATCCGGACATATTGAGAAACAATAAGAGAAAGACTGTAAACCTACTGCCACAGCAGGAGCTCTTCCAAGTCCAGCAGTACAATGTATATATGTTATTCCACCATTATGGCTGGCAAGCTTGTACAATTTGCTAATCACAGCAGGAAGCCTCAGTCGCAAATCGAAAGCATCGAAATCCCTGGTGTAATTAAACATTAAATTAATTTAATACTTTGGATATTCGCAACACAGACAATGAAAAGAACACACACTGGATGCAAGCTAGAACTACATTGCTATATACTCCCTCCGTCCCATAATATAAGATCGTTTTGCAAGCCAAACAGCTTGCGAAACGATCTTATAATATGGGACGGAAGGAGTACATACTGCCTGGTGCAAATACGAATCATCTAGCTGAAGCCTCTAAGTATTGAAAAGTGAAATGTTTGTGATTGAACTGAGAACAGAAGCCAAAAAAACAGAGATTGTTCATCGGAGTAACTTTTCATAAGATTATGCATGTTGAAGACTTCACTTGTGTCAATATTTTTTTCTTGTATTGAGGACAACTGTACTGAAATGTAATACCATATCATGGATGTACAAGGTCAACAGGACCAGAGAGAATACAGACAATAAGCTGTGAACAATATGGTAATCTCTTTGAAACTAAAGGACGGCTGAATGAACACTGCAATTTGATCAATTCCAAACCCAGAGGAACAATGACATATTCTCTAATTTAACTACGTCACCTTGGAACAAGGAATTGCGTAACTCCATTAGGCATAGGTTATGCCCAATTCTTACGTCCAGTTTAAAATGGACTCATGAAGATTAGAACTTTCAATACCTAACTTCTTCACGGCAGTGCTCAATGTCTTTGCATTCTAGACAATAATCTTGAATGGCACAAATGTCAACTCCAAAGTATCTAAACAAAGTGGTGAAGGATGAAACACATATATTCATAGTAAGAAAGCATTACATGGCAGTTGAAGTAACAAATAACTATGTCGCTAGGATAAAAACTAAATCATGTTAAAAGATGTCTACACACACTGCACAGATAAAATATCTGCAGACAAAAATGCATGTGTGGATAGAAAGCTATGAGCTGAATTCAACAATGTTTCCTTATGTATGAACATTAGCGTTACGATCTTACCGATATGCAAGTTTGGATCTAGCTTAATAGGCAGTAGTGAAGATATTTCTTTATTTCTACCAGAAAGATGAAAATACACTTAAATGATAAGGATACTCAAGGTCTGGATCTTGCTGCAAGCAGAATACAGTTTTTACACCAATCTCCCGAAGCTTATCAACATCACTTGGGCTCTGCACATGAAAGCAGATAATTAGATGGAGTCACAGGTGTAAAGTCTCTATCTGAATGGTTGAGATGAGAACCTGTAAGCAGGAGCCTACAATCAAGTCTGGGCATATAAAATTGTAATTCATCCCAAGCTCATGCCTGTACGTCAACGCTAGAAATGTTTTTTTTTCGGAATAAAAGGAAATATTTTAGGAATAGTGTAGTAAACAGAACTTAATGAGAAAGGAGCATAAGATATTGCAGACGTTAGTGCTCAATTGGTGATCTGAAGGTAAGTAAATTTCGACTAATCAGTGTCGAAGCTTTCTATATGATAAGATTCATTCTGTACAACATAATGAATAAAATTAAAGTGACAGAACTCCATAATAGCAGCAAACGAGGGAACTTTCAGTCGAGGAAAAATGGACAAGGCCAGCTGTTGAAACACTCATAGTCTCCCAGAAGGGGAGGTTAGACATGCCAAAAAAGTCAGATGAATGAGGTGTCGCTAAAGCCTAAAAGTCTACAAAGGCTAGTAATGGAGAAGAAGATGATAAAATGCTCATACTAGGATAGACAATAATAGTTTGTTGTGAATGGTTCCAATCAGGTAGCTCGGGTCAGCATTGTGATGGTGACATTTATATGAATGGGGCAGCAAGGGATTTTCATCAAGTCAGCAAGCAACATGACTGACCGAAATGCAACTAGCACCATTGTGTAACCTTGGCACTGATAGTGAAGCAGACACGCAAGTGCGAGGGAAAAACTGTGAATCGGTCATGGAGGTTGAATGTTTCTCTTCGCCTACCTGCTCCCATGGCTTGTGTCATGTTGGTGCTATACGTGTCGGACTTGTCCGCGCCTGGCTCCATGGCGCTGTTCTCCGCGCTGGAAGTGGATGTCCCGGATGCCTGCAATCGCAAGTCCGCAAACGCTGAGACAGTTGATTCTGTAGAAACAAAAGCGAAATCGCAGAGGACGTTGGAATGCTTACAGTTTTGACGGTGTTGGAGCGGCGACTCCCTCCGCGAACCATGGCCTGGGCTCGGCCAAAAGCAGCGGGTTAGATTAGAGTTTCGATTCCGTGGCCGGCGAAATGAGAATCGAAATCGAAATCGAGATAAATGGGATCCGCGGTGGTTGAAAAAAGAAGAGAAACTCACGAGGTTGAGCGGCGAGGGCCGCCTCATCGATCTGGATCCCGCTAAGATCGGAGGCTCCCTGGGGGGTGGGGGGCGGCAAAAATCAGCCAAGCTGCGGGGGCGAGAGGCGGCGGCGGCGGCGAAACATGATTCCGGCGAGAAATCGAAAGGGGGGCCCCTGCCTGACTTACTTGAGCAGGTGCTGGAGGCAGTTCATGGCGACGGCGACGGCGGCGAGGAGGCGGAGCTGACAGGAGAAATATCTCGCGGCGGAGGAGGGAAGAAGGGGACGGGAGGAGGAGCACGGGCGCTTGCTCTGCTCTGCCTGCGTGGACGCGGCGTATCGACAGTCTGTGTGGTGTGCAGGCGGAGTGCGCGCGGGGTTTATAGGCTTGGTCCACGGAGACTCTGCGGGATGAGGAGAGAGAGAGAGAGAGAGAGAGAGAGAGAGGGACCGCGGGGGCCTGTGGCTAAATCGGGCGGGGTGGGGCCCAGTTTTAGTGTCCTTTGACCCGTTCCTCGCCGTCGCGACCGGACGACGTCGTCGGGGCGTACGGCGCCACCGGACGACGGGACAGCTGCCTGGTTGGGGACGTCTGCTGCCATGCATTCCCTCCCCCCCGCTATCCTCTTCTTTTGTTATTTTTCGGATTCGCTAATTAATTTACATCCATATATGAGAATTATTCTTTTTCGGATCCCTTTGGCTTACTTAATTCTACTTTTAGCCATATATCCTTTTTTTTCTAATTCATGTATGCACCAGCTTTGCTTTCTCCGTGAATCCCTAAGATTTTCATGCCTTTACCCTGTACCCGATGTATCGGACTCATAATGTTATAGTAACTTTTATATATTGCATTACTCTTTCGATACCAATGCCACTGCCTCCGTTCACTTTTGTAAGTGGTTTCAGACATCTCAAAATGAGCCGTTTTGCACATTGTCTGAATATCTTCAAGGTCTTATAAAAGTGAACATAGGGAGTAATAAACATTTATGAGATTTGAGATTTTTGAAGCAAGTCGGTTTGGTCTGCTTACATCAAAATGAGATGTCATGACACGTAGCACCAACTAAATGCATGCGCAAGCCAATGGTTTGATGATCATGTTTCTTTTTGCCAGATGAAAAAGAGTTTTATTCCATAATGATACGGTTACAATCTCGAGACAACAAGTCCTCACAATATGGAGGGCTCGAATTCAACCACACCGCAAATACAAGCTTCGGTATGGCTATAATATGCTAATTGATGTGCTGCTTTATTCTGTTCCCTACTAATCTTCAGAGAAACAAACTCTAACAGTCATATTTTCTCTAATCTCAACAGTTGTGTCCATACACCGACCTGAATAAGGTGTCGCCTGCAAGAATGGCTAAAGCATTAACAAAATTTGATTGCGCCACCATTGGAAAATTCGAATGCTTAATCGTCAGCGTCATCCCTTGCATAATCGCATGTATTTCCACTTCAAGGGCGTCATTGCAGTGAAATATGCATCTATATGCCACAAAAATCAACGAGCCACCTTCCCTTCGTAAGACCATTCCGTCCGCTGCCCGATTATCCATGCTTGAAAAGGAGCCATCAACAGAAAGTGCCACCCCAGCCCGACTACGATGGTGGCCATAGCTTAGGGAGATGGTTTGTTTTTACTTGATATAAACTCGTCTGTCATCACACATTGCCAGCTTTTCTTTTATAATTTCCTCCCATAGAGTGAAGTGCATCATAGGTCCTCGAACTATTTCAGAGGTGTCACATAGGTCCTCGAACTATGAAAATTGTCATCCAGGTCCTCAAAATGCAATATGTGTGTCATTCCTGGTCCTCAAACTATTTCAAAGATATCACATAGGTCCTTGAACTATTTCAGAGGTGTCACATATATACACAGTCATTACATTTCAAGGATTTTTGAGGACCTAGATGACACTCTTCTTAGTTTGAGGACCTACATGACACCTTCGAAATAGTTTGAGGACCTAGGATGCACTTGACTCCCTCCCATACTATATCTGTTGACAATATTCAAAGATTTGTAGTAACTGTTCAAATATTGCAGTCACCTCTATTGGGGGCTCCTTTTTTACATATTGGATTACTCTTTCGACAACATGCTAATGAACATTTCCGAGATATGGATGTTGGGGGACGTAGCAAAATTTTAAAATTTTCTACGCATCACCAAGGTCAATCTATGGAGTCATCTAGCAACGAGGGAGAGAGGAGTGCATCTACATACCCTTGGAGATCACGAGCGAAAGCGTTCAAGAGAATAGGGTTGATGGAGTCGTACTCGTCATGATCCAAATCACCGAAGATCCTAGCGCCGAACGGACGACACCTCCGCGTTCAACACACGTACGGAGCGAGGACGTCTCCCGCGCCTTGATCCAGCAAGGAGGAGCGAGAGGTTGAGGAAGAGGGCTCCAACAGCAGCACGACGGTGTGGTGGTGGTGAAGCTGCAGTACTCCGGCAGGGCTTCGCCAAGCTCTTACGGAGGAGGAGAGGTGTTGGGAGGGGAGGGGCTGCGCCTAGGATGTTGTGTGCAGCCCTCCCCTTGCCACTCTATTTATAGGGGAAGGAGGAAGGGGGCCGGCCCCCTCTAGATGAGATCTAGAGGGGGGCGGCGGCCAAGGGGAGGGGGCTTGCCCCCCAAGCAAGGGGGGTGCCCCATTTAGGGTTTCCCCCAACCCTAGGCGCATGGGCCCAAGGGGGGATGCGGCCAGCCCATGTAGGGCTGGTTCCCCTTTCCTCCACAGCCCATTAGGCCCTCCGAGAGAGGTGGCCCCTCCCGGTGGACCCCCGGAACCCCTCCGGTGGCCCCGGTACAATACCGATATGCCCCGAACCTTTCCGGTGACTGTATGACAACTTCCTACATATAAATCTTCACCTCCGGACCATTCCGGAACTCCTCGTGACGTCCGGGATCTCATCCGGGACTCCGAACAACATTCGGTAATCACATACAAGTCTTCCTAACAACCCTAGCGTCACCGAACCTTAAGTGTGTAGACCCAACGGGTTCGGGAGACATGCAGACATGACCGAGACGACTCTCCGGTCAATAAACAACAGCGGGATCTGAATACCCATGTTGGCTCCCACATGCTCCACGATGATCTCATTGGATGAACCACGATGTCGAGGATTCAATCAATCTGTATACAATTCCCTTTGTCAATCGGTACGTTACTTGCCCGAGACTCGATCGTCGGTATCCCAATACCTTGTTCAGTCTCGTTACCGGCAAGTCACTTTACTCGTACCGTAATGCATGATCCCGTGATCAACCACTTGATCACATTGAGCTCATTATGATGATGCATTACCGAGTGGGCCCAAAGATACCTCTCCGTCATACGGAGTGACAAATCCCAGTCTCGATTCGTGCCAACCCAACAGACACTTTCGGAGATACCTGTAATGTACCTTTATAGTCACCCAGTTACGTTGTGACGTTTGGCACACCCAAGGCACTCCTACGGTGTCCGGGAGTTGCACAATCTCATGGTCTAAGGAAATGATACTTGACATTCAGAAAAGCTACAGCAAACGAACTACATGATCTTTGAGCTATGCTTAGGATTGGGTCTTGTCCATCACATCATTCTCCTAATGATGTGATCCCGTTATCAACGACATCTAATGTCCATAGTCAGGAAACCATGACCATCTTTTGATCAACGAGCTAGTCAACTAGAGGCTCACTAGGGACATGTTGTGGTCTATGTATTCACACACGTATTACGATTTCCGGATAACACAATTATAGCATGAACAATAGACAATTATCATGAACAAAGAAATATAATAATAACCATTTTATTATTGCCTCTAGGGCATATTTACAACAGTCTCCCACTTGCACTAGAGTCAATATTCTAGTTACATTGTGATGAATCAAACACCCATGCAGTTCTGGTGTTGATCGTGTTTTGCTCTAGGGAGAGGTTTAGTCAACGGATCTGCTACATTCAGGTCCGTATGTACTTTATAAATCTCTATGTCTCCATTTTGAACACTTTCACGAATGGAGTTGAAGCGACGCTTGATATGCCTGGTCTTCCTGTGAAACATGGGCTCCTTGGGAAGGGCAATAGCTCCAGTGTTGTCACAGAAGAGAGTCATCGGGCCCGACGCATTGGGTATGACTCCTAGGTCGGTAATGAACTCCTTCACCCAGACTGCTTCTTGTGCTGCCTCCGAGGCTGCCATGTACTCCGCTTCATATGTAGATCCCGCCACAACGCTTTGCTTGCAACTGCACCAGCTTACTGCCCCACCATTCAAAATATACACGTATCCGGTTTGTGACTTAGAGTCATCCAGATCTGTGTCGAAGCTAGCATCGACGTAACCCTTCACGACGAGCTCTTCGTCACCTCCATAAACGAGAAACATTTCCTTAGTCCTTTTCAGGTACTTCAGGATATTCTTGACCGCTGTCCAGTGTTCCATGCCGGGATTACTTTGGTACCTTCCTATCAAACTTACGGCAAGGTTTACATCAGGTCTGGTACACAGCATAGCATACATGATAGACCCTATGGCCGAGGCATAGGGGACGACACTCATATTTTCTCTATCTTCTGCCGTGGTCGGGCATTGAGCCGTGCTCAATCTCGTACCTTGCAATACAGGCAAGAACCCCTTCTTTGACTGATCCATTTTGAACTTCTTCAATATCTTGTCAAGGTACGTACTCTGTGAAAGACCAATGAGGCGTCTCGATCTATCTCTATAGATCTTGATGCCTAATATATAAGCAGCTTCTCCAAGGTCCTTCATTGAAAAACACTTGTTCAAGTAGGCCTTTATGCTTTCCAAGAATTCTATATCATTTCCCATCAACAGTATGTCATCCACATACAATATGAGAAATGCTACAGAGCTCCCACTCACTTTCTTGTAAATGCAGGCTTCTCCATAAGTCTGCATAAACCGAAATGCTTTGATCATCTCATCAAAACGAATGTTCCAACTCCGAGATGCTTGCACCAGCCCATAAATCGAGTGTTGGAGCTTGCACACTTTGTCAGCATTCTTAGGATCGACAAAACCTTCCGGCTGCATCATATATAATTCTTCCTTAAGGAAACCATTAAGGAATGCCGTTTTGACGTATATTTGCCATATCTCATAATCATAGAATGCGGCAATTGCTAACATGATTCGGACGGACTTCAGCTTCGCTACGGGTGAGAAAGTCTCATCGTAGTCAACCCCTTGAACTTGTCAATAACCCTTAGCGACAAGCCGAGCTTTATAGATGGTCACATTGTTGGGTTTCATAGTAATTTCAAAAAATTTCCTACGCACACGCAAGATCATGTGATGCATAGCAACAAGAGGGGAGAGTGTTGTCTACGTACCCACGCAGACCGACTGCGGAAGCGTTGACACAACGTAGAGGAAGTAGTCGTACGTCTTCACGATCCAACCGATCAAGCACCGAAACTACGACACCTCCGAGTTCGAGCACACGTTCGGCTCGATGACGACCCCCGGACTCCGATCCAGCAAAGTGTCGGGGAAGAGTTCCGTCAGCACGACGGCGTGGTGACGATCTTGATGTACTACAGCAGCAGGGCTTCGCCTAAACTCCGCTACAGTATTATCGAGGACTATAGTGGCTGGGGGCACCGCACACGGCTAAGGAATAGATCACGTGGATCAACTTGTGTCTTCTAGGGTGCCTCTACCTCAGTATATAAAGGACCAAAGGGGAGGAGGCTGGCCGGCCATAAGGGGCGCGCCAGGAGAGTCCTACTCCCTCCGGGAGTAGGATTCCCCCCCCCAATCCTAGTTGGAATAGGATTCCTCGGGGGGGGGGGGGAGAGGGGGCTGGCCACCTTGGGCTGCCCCTTTCTCCTTTCCACTAAGGCCCACTAAGGCCCATATGGTTCCCGGGGGGTTCCGGTAACCTCCCGGTACTCCGGTAAAATCCCGGTTTCACCCGGAACACTTCCGATATCCAAACATAGGCTTCCAATATATCAATCTTTACGTCTCGACCATTTCGAGACTCCTCGTCATGTCCGTGATCACATCCGGGACTCCCAACAACCTTCGGTACATCAAAATGCATAAACTCATAATATAACTGTCATCGTAACCTTAAGCGTGCGGACCCTACGGGTTCGAGAACAATGTAGACATGACCGAGACATGTCTCCGGTCAATAACCAATAGCGGGACCTGGATGCCCATATTGGCTCCTACATATTCTACGAAGATCTTTATCGGTCAGACCGCATGACAACATACGTTGTTCCCTTTGTCATCGGTATGTTACTTGCCCGAGATTCGATCGTCGGTATTCCAATACCTAGTTCAATCTCGTTACCGGCAAGTCTCTTTACTCGTTCTGTAATACATCATTCTGTAACTAACTCATTTAGTTGCAATGCTTGCAAGGCTTAAGTGATGTGCATTACCGAGAGGGCCCAGAGATACCTCTCCGACAATCGGAGTGACAAATCCTAATCTCGAAATATGCCAACCCAACATCTACCTTTGGAGACACCTGTAATGCTCCTTTATAATCACCCAGTTACGTTGTGACGTTTGGTAGCACCCAAAGTGTTCCTCCGGCAAACGGGAGTTGCATAATCTCATAGTCATAGGAACATGTATAAGTCATGAAGAAAGCAATAGCAACATACTAAACGATCGGGTGCTAAGCTAATGGAATGGGTCATGTCAATCAGATCATTCTCTTAATGATGTGATCCCGTTAATCAAATAACAACTCATTGTTCATGGTTAGGAAACATAACCATCTTTGATTAACGAGCTAGTCAAGTAGAGGCATACTAGTGACACTTTGTTTGTCTATGTATTCACACATGTATTATGTTTCCGGTTAATACAATTCTAGCATGAATAATAAACCTTTTATCATGATTATAAGGAAATAAATAATAACTTTATTATTGCCTCTAGGGCATATTTCCTTCAGTCTCCCACTTGCACTAGAGTCAATAATCTAGATTACACCGTAATGATTCTAACACCCATGCAGCCTTGGTGCTGATCATGTTTTGCTCGTGGTAGAGGCTTAGTCAACGGGTCTGCAACATTCAGATCCGTATGTATCTTGCAAATCTCTATGTCTCCCACCTGGACTAGATCCCGGATGGAATTGAAGCGTCTCTTGATGTGCTTGGTTCTCTTGTGAAATCTGGATTCCTTTGCCAAGGCAATTACACCAGTATTGTCACAAAAGATTTTCATTGGACCCTATGCACTAGGTATGACACCTAGATCGGATATGAACTCCTTCACCCAGACTCCTTCGTTCGCTGCTTCCGAAGCAGCTATGTACTCCGCTTCACATGTAGATCCTGCTACGACGCTTTGTTTAGAACTGCACCAACTGACAGCTCCACCCTTTAATGTAAACACGTATCCGGTTTGCGATTTAGAATCGTCCGGATCAGTGTCAAAGCTTGCATCAACGTAACCATTTACGACGAGCTCTTTGTCACCTCCATATACGAGAAACATATCCTTAGTCCTTTTCAGGTATTTCAAGATGTTCTTGACCGCTGTCCAGTGATCCACTCCTGGATTACTTTGGTACCTCCCTGCTAGACTTATAGCAAGGCACACATCAGGTCTGGTACACAGCATTGCATACATGATAGATCCTATCGCTGATGCATAGGGAACATCTTTCATATTCTCTCTATCTTCTGCAGTGGTCGGGCATTGAGTCTTACTCAATTTCACACCTTATAACACAGGCAAGAATCCTTTCTTTGCTTGATCCATTTTGAACTTCTTCAAAATTTTGTCAAGGTATGTTGTTTGTGAAAGTCCAATTAAGCGTCTTGATCTATCTCTATAGATCTTAATGCCTAATATGTAAGCAGCTTCACCGAGGTCTTTCATTGAAAAACTCTTATTCAAGTATCCATTTATGCTATCCAGAAATTCTATATCATTTCCAATTAATAATATGTCATCCACATATAATATCAGAAATGCTACAGAGCTCCCACTCACTTTCCTGTAAATACAGGCTTCTCCAAAAGTCTGTATAAAACCAAATGCTTTGATCACACTATCAAAACGTTTATTCCAACTCCGAGAGGCTTGCACCAGTCCATAAATGGATCGCTGGAGCTTGCACACTTTGTTAGCTCCCTTTGGATCGACAAAACCTTCTGGTTGCATCATATACAACTCTTCTTACAGAAATCCATTCAGGAATGCAGTTTTGACATCCATCTGCCAAATTTCATAATCATAAAATGCGGCAATTGCTAACATGATTCGGACAGACTTAAGCATCGCTACGGGTGAGAAGGTCTCATCGTAGTCAATCCCTTGAACTTGCCGAAAACCTTTCGCGACAAGTCGAGCTTTGTAGACAGTAATATTACCGTCAGCGTCAGTCTTCTTCTTGAAGATCCATTTATTCTCAATTGCTTGCCGATCATCGGGCAAGTCAACCAAAGTCCATACTTTGTTCTCATACATGGATCCCATCTCAGATTTCATGGCTTCAAGCCACTTTGCGGAATCTGGGCTCACCATCGCTTCTTCATAGTTCGTAGGTTCATCATGATCTAGTAGCATGACTTCCAGAACAGGATTACCGTACCACTCTGGTGCGGATCTTACTCTGGTTGATCTATGAGGTTCAGTAGTATCTTGTTCTGAAGTTTCATGATCATTATCATTAGCTTCCTCACTAACTGGTGTAGGTGTCATAGAAACAGTTTTCTGTGATGTACTACTTTCCAATAAGGGAGCAGGTACAGTTACCTCGTCAAGTTCTACCTTCCTCCCACTCACTTCTTTCGAGAGAAACTCCTTCTCCAGAAAGTTTCCGAATTTAGCAACAAAAGTCTTGCCTTCGGATCTGTGATAGAAGGTGTATCCAATAGTTTCCTTTGGATATCCTATGAAGACACATTTCTCCGATTTGGGTTCGAGCTTATCAGGTTGAAGCTTTTTCACATAAGCATCGCAACCCCAAACTTTCAGAAACGACAACTTTGGTTTCTTGCCAAACCACAGTTCATAAGGCGTCGTCTCAACGGATTTTGATGGTGCCCTATTTAACGTGAATGCGGCCGTCTCTAGAGCGTATCCCCAAAACGATAGCGGTAAATCAGTAAGAGACATCATAGATCGCACCATATCTAGTAAAGTACGATTACGACGTTCGGACACACCATTACGCCGTGGTGTTCCGGGTGGCGTGAGTTGCGAAACTATTCCACAATTTTTCAAATGTACACCAAACTCGTAACTCAAATATTCTCCTCCACGATCAGATCATAGAAACTTCATTTTCTTGTTACGATGATTTTCAACTTCACTCTGAAATTCCTTGAACTTTTCAAATGTTTCAGACTTATGTTTCATTAAGTAGATATACCCATATCTGCTTAAATCATCTGTGAAGGTGAGAAAATAACGATATCCGCCACGAGCCTCAATATTCATCGGACCACATACATCTGTATGTATGATTTCCAACAAATCTGTTGCTCTCTCCATAGTACCAGAGAACGGTGTTTTGGTCATCTTGCCCATGAGGCACGGTTCGCAAGTACCAAGTGATTCATAATCAAGTGGTTCCAAAAGTCCATCAGAATGGAGTTTCTTCATGCGCTTTACACCGATATGACCTAAACGGCAGTGCCACAAATAAGTTGCACTCTCATTATCAACTCTGCATCTTTTGGCTTCAACATTATGAATATGTGTGTTACTACTATCGAGATTCAACAAGAATAGACCACTCTTCAAGGGTGCATGACCATAAAAGATATTACTCATATAAATAGAACAACCATTATTCTCTGATTTAAATGAATAACCGTCTCGCATCAAACAAGATCCAGATATAATGTTCATGCTTAACGCCGGCACCAAATAACAATTATTTAGGTCTAATACTAATCCCGAAGGTAGATGTAGAGGTAGCGTGCCGACTGCGATCACATCAACTTTGGAACCGTTTCCCATGCGCATCGTCACCTCGTCCTTAACCAATCTTCGCTTAATCCGTAGTCCCTGTTTCGAGTTGCAAATATTAGCAACATAACCAGTATCAAATACCCAGGTGCTACTGCGAGCATTAGTAAGGTACACATCAATAACATGTATATCACATATACTTGTTCACCTTGCCATCCTTCTTATCCGCCAAATACTTGGGGCAGTTCCGCTTCCAGTGACCAGTCTGCTTGCAATAGAAGCACTCAGTTTCAGGCTTAGGTCCAGGTTTGGGTTTCTTCTCTTGAGTAGCAACTTGTTTGCCATTCTTTTTGAAGTTCCCCTTCTTCTTCCCTTTGCCCTTTTTCTTGAAACTAGTGGTCTTGTTGACCATCAACACTTGATGCTCCTTCTTGATTTCTACCTCCGCAGCTTTCAGCATCGCGAAGAGCTCGGGAATAGTCTTGTTCATCCCTTGCATATTATAGTTCATCACGAAGCTCTTATAGCTTGGTGGCAGTGATTGAAGAATTCTGTAAATGACGCAATCATCTGGAAGATTAACTCCCAATTGAATCAAGTGATTATTATACCCAGACATTTTGAGTATATGCTCACTGATAGAACTGTTCTCTTCCATCTTGCAGCTATAGAACTTATTGGAGACTTCATATCTCTCAATCCGGACATTTGCTTGAAATATTAACTTCAACTCCTGGAACATCTCATATGCTCCATGACGTTCAAAACGTCGTTGAAGTCCCGATTCTAAGCCGTAAAGCATGGCACACTGAACTATCGAGTAGTCATCAGCTTTGCTCTGCCAGACGTTCATAACATCCGGCGTTGCTCCTGCAGCAGGCTTGGCACCCAGCGGTGCTTCCAGGACGTAATTCTTCTGTGCAGCAATGAGGATAATCCTCAAGTTACGGACCCAGTCCGTGTAATTGCTACCATCATCTTTCAACTTTGCTTTCTCAAGGAACGCATTAAAATTCAACGGAACAACAGCACGAGCCATCTATCTACAATCAAACATAAACAAGCAAGATACTAATCAGGTACTAAGTTTCATGATAAATTTAAGTTCAGTTAATCAAATTAATTAAAGAACTCCTACTTAGATAGACATCCCTCTAATCCTCTAAGTGATTACGTGATCCAAATCAACTAAACCATAACCGATCATCACGTGAGATGGAGTAGTTTTCAATGGTGAACATCGTTATGTTGATCATATCTACTATATGATTCACGCTCGACCTTTCGGTCTCCGTGTCCCGAGGCCATATCTGTATAGGCTTGGCTCGTCAAGTATAACCTGAGTATTCCGCGTGTGCAACTGTTTTGCACCCGTTGTATTTGAACGTAGAACCTATCACACCCGATCATCACGTGGTGTCTCAGCACGAAGAACTTTCGCAACGGTGCATACTCAGGGAGAACACTTCTTGATAATTTAGTGAGAGATCATCTTATAATGCTACCGTCAATCAAAGCAAGATAAGATGCATAAAAGGATAAACATCACATGCAATCAATATAAGTGATATGATATGGCCATCATCATCTTGTGCTTGTGATCTCCATCTCCAAAGCACCGTCGTGATCACCATCGTCACCGGCGTGACACCTTGATCTCCATCGTAGCATCATTGTCGTCTCGCCAAGCTTATGCTTCCACGACTATCACTGCCGCTTAGTAATAAATTAAAGCATTACATCGCGATTTCATTGCATACAATAAAGCGACAACCATATGGCTCCTGCCAGTTGCCGATAACTCGGTTACAAAACATGATCATCTCATACAATAAAATTCAGCATCATGTCTTGACCATATCACATCACAACATGCCCTGCAAAAACAAGTTAGACGTCCTCTACTTTGTTGTTGCAAGTTTTACATGGCTGCTACGGGCTTAAGCAAGAACCAATCTCACCTACACATCAAAACCACAACGATAGTTTGTCAAATATACTCCGTTTTAACCTTCGCAAGGACCGGGCATAGCCATACTCGGTTCAACTAAAGTTGGAGAGACAGTCGCCCGCAAGCCACCTATGTGCAAAGCACGTCGGGGGAACCGGTCTCGCGTAAGCGTACGCATAAGGTTGGTCCGGGTCGTCTCGTCCAACAATGCCGCTGAACCAAAGTATGACATGCTGGTAGGCAGTATGACTTATATCGCCCATAACTCACTTGTGTTCTACTCGTGCATATAACATCAACATAAATAACCTAGGCTCGGATGCCACTGTTGGGTTTCGTAGTAATTTCAAAAAAATTCCTACGCACACGCAAGATCATGTGATGCATAGCAACGAGAGGGGAGAGTGTTGTCTACGTACCCACGCAGACCGACTGCGGAAGCGTTGACACAACATAGAGGAAGTAGTCGTACGTCTTCACGATCCAACCGATCAAGCACCGAAACTACGACACCTCCGAGTTCGAGCACACGTTCGGCTCGATGACGATCCCCGGACTCCGATCCAGCAAAGTGTCGGGGAAGAGTTCCATCAGCACGACGGCGTGGTGACGATCTTGATGTGCTACAGCAGCAGGGCTTCGCCTAAACTCCGCTACAGTATTATCGAGGACTATGGTGGCTGGGGGCACCGCACACGGCTAAGGAATAGATCACGTGGATCAACTTGTGTCTTCTAGGGTGCCTCTACCTCAGTATATAAAGGACCAAAGGGGGAGGCTGGCCGGCCACAAGGGGCGCGCCAGGAGAGTCCTACTCCCTCCGGGAGTAGGATTCCCCCCCCCCCCCAACCCTGTTGGAATAGGATTCCCCGGGGGGGGGGGGGAAGAGAGAGGGGGGGCCGGCCACCTCTCCTAGTCCTAATAGGACTAGGGGAAGGGGGGGCGCGCGGCCACCTTGGGCTGCCCCTTTCTCCTTTCCACTAAGGCTCACTAAGGCCCATATACCTCCCAAGGGGGTTTCGGTAACCTCCCGGTACTCCGGTAAAATCCCAATTTCACCCGGAACACTTCCGATATCCAAACATAGGCTTCCAATATATCAATCTTTACGTCTCGACCATTTCGAGATTCCTCGTCATGTCCGTGATCACATCCGGGACTCCGAACAACCTTCGGTACATCAAAATGCATAAACTCATAATATAACTGTCATCATAACCTTAAGCGTGCGGACCCTACGGGTTCGAGAACAATGTAGACATGACCGAGACATGTCTCCGGTCAATAACCAATAGCGGGACCTGGATGCCCATATTGGCTCCTACATATTCTACGAAGATCTTTATCGGTCAGACCGCATGACAACATACGTTGTTCCCTTTGTCATCGGTATGTTACTTGCCCGAGATTCGATCGTCGGTATTCCAATGCCTAGTTCAATCTCGTTACCGACAAGTCTCTTTACTCGTTCTGTAATACATCATTCCGCAACTAACTCATTTAGTTGCAATGCTTGCAAGGCTTAAGTGATGTGCATTACCGAGAGGGCCCAGAGATACCTCTTCGACAATCGGAGTGACAAATCCTAATCTCGAAATACGCCAACCCAACATCTACCTTTGGAGACACCTGTAATGCTCCTTTATAATCACCCAGTTACGTTGTGACGTTTGGTAGCACCCAAAGTGTTCCTCCGGCAAACGGGAGTTGCATAATCTCATAGTCATAGGAACATGTATAAGTCATGAAGAAAGCAATAGCAACATACTAAACGATCGGGTGCTAAGCTAATGGAATGGGTCATGTCAATCAGATCATTCTCTTAATGATGTGATCCCGTTAATCAAATAAAAACTCATTGTTCATGGTTAGGAAACATAACCATCTTTGATTAACGAGCTAGTCAAGTAGAGGCATACTAGTGACACTTTGTTTGTCTATGTATTCACACATGTATTATGTTTCCGGTTAATACAATTCTAGCATGAATAATAAACCTTTTATCATGATTATAAGGAAATAAATAATAACTTTATTATTGCCTCTAGGGCATATTTCCTTCACACATTACCATCCGCGTCTGTCTTCTTCTTAAAGATCCATTTATTTTCTATGGCTCGCCGATCAACAGGCAAGTCAGTCAAAGTCCATACTTTGTTTTCATACATGGATCCTATCTCGGATTTCATGGCTTCCAGCCATTTGTCGGAATCCGGGCCCGCCATCGCTTCTTCATAGTTCGAAGGTTCACCGTTGTCTAACAACATGATTTCCAAGACAGGGTTGCCGTACCACTCTGGTGCGGAATGTGTCCTTGTGGACCTACGAAGTTCAGTAGCAACTTGATCTGAAGTTTCATGATCATCATCATCAACTTCCTCTCTAGTCGGTGCAGGCACCTTAGAAACATTTTCTTGAGCTGCGCCACTTACCGGTTCAAGAGGTAATACTTCATCAAGTTCTACCTTCCTCCCACTTATTTCTTTCGAGATAAACTCTTTCTCTAGAAAGGACCCATTCTTGGCAACAAAGATCTTGCCTTCGGATCTGAGGTAGAAGGTATACCCAACAGTTTCTTTAGGGTATCCTATGAAGACGCATTTTTCCGATTTGGGTCCGAGCTTTTCAGGTTGAAGTTTCTTAACATAAGCATCGCATCCCCAAACTTTTAGAAACGACAGCTTAGGTTTCTTCTCAAACCATAATTCATACGGTGTCGTCTCAACGGATTTCGACGGAGCCCTATTTAAAGTGAATGCGGCAGTCTCTAAAGCATAGCCCCAAAATGACAGCGGTAAATCGGTAAGAGACATCATAGATCGCACCATATCTAATAGAGTGCGATTACGACGTTCGGACACACCATTACGCTAAGGTGTTCCAGGCGGCGTGATTTGTGAAACTATTCCACATTTTCTTAAGTGTGTGCCAAATTTGTGACTCAAGTACTCTCCCCCACGATCTGATCGCAAGAACTTGATTTTCCTGTCACGTTGATTCTCAACCTCACTCTGAAATTCCTTGAACTTTTCAAAGGTCTCAGACTTGTGTTTCATTAAGTAGACATACCCATATCTACTCAAGTCATCAGTGAGGGTGAGAATATAACGATAGCCACCGCGAGCCTCAACACTCATTGGACCGCACACATCAGTATGTATGATTTCTAATAAGTTGGTTGCTCGCTCCATTGTTCCTGAGAACGGAGTCTTGGTCATTTTACCCATGAGGCATGGTTCGCACGTGTCAAATGATTCATAATCAAGAGACTCTAAAAGTCCATCTGCATGGAGCTTCTTCATGCGTTTGACACCTATGTTACCAAGGCGGCAGTGCCACAAGTATGTGGGACTATCATTATCAACTTTACATCTTTTGGTATTCACACTATGAATATGTGTAGCATTACGCTCGAGATTCATTAAGAATAAACCATTCACCATCGAAGCATGACCATAAAACATATCTCTCATATAAATAGAACAACCATTATTCTCGGATTTAAATGAGTAGCCATCTCAAATTAAACGAGATCCTGATACAGTGTTCATGCTCAAAGCTGGCACTAAATAACAATTATTGAGGTTTAAAACTAATCCCGTAGGTAAATGTAGAGGTAGCGTGCCGACGGCGATCACATCGACCTTGGAACCATTCCCGACACGCATCGTCACCTCGTCCTTCGCGAGTCTCCGCTTATTCCGCAACTCCTGCTTTGAGTTACAAATGTGAGCAACCGCACCGGTATCAAATACCCAGGAGCTACTACGAGTACTGGTAAGGTACACATCAATTACATGTATATCACATATACCTTTCGTGTTGCCGGCCTTCTTGTCCGCTAAGTATTTGGGGCAGTTTCGCTTCCAGTGACCACTTCCCTTGCAATAAAAACACTCAGTCTCGGGCTTGGGTCCATTCTTTGGCTTCTTCCCGGCAGCTTGCTTACCGGGCGCGGCAACTCCCTTGCCGTCCTTCTTGAAGTTCTTCTTACCCTTGCCTTTCTTGAACTTAGTGGTTTTATTCACCATCAACACTTGATGTTCCTTTTTGACTTCTACCTCTGCTGATTTCAGCATTGAATATACCTCAGGAATGGTCTTTTCCATCCCCTGCATATTGAAGTTCATCACAAAGCTCTTGTAGCTCGGTGGAAGCGACTGAAGGATTCTGTCAATGACCGCGTCATCCGGGAGATTAACTCCCAGCTGAGTCAAGCGGTTATGAAACCCAGACATTTTGAGTATGTGCTCACTGACAGAACTATTTTCCTCCATCTTACAGCTGAAGAACTTGTCAGAGACTTCATATCTCTCGACCCGGGCATGAGCTTGAAAAAACATTTTTAGCTCTTCGAACACCTCATATGCTCCGTGTCTCTCAAAACGCTTTTGGAGCCCCGGTTCTAAGCTGTAAAGCATGCCGCACTGAACGAGGGAGTAATCATCAGCACGTGACTGCCAAGCGTTCATAACGTCTTGGTTCTGTGGGACGGGTGCGTCACCTAGCGGTGCTTCTAGGACATAATCTTTCTTGGTAGCTATGAGGATGATCCTCAGGTTCCGGACCCAGTCCGTATAATTGCTGCCATTGTCTTTCAGCTTGGTTTTCTCTAGGAACACGTTGGAGTTGAGGACAACGTGGGCCATTTGATCTACAAGACATATTGTAAAGATTTTAGACTAAGTTCATGATAATTAAGTTCATCTAATCAAATTATTCAATGAACTCCCACTCAGATAGACATCCCTCCAGTCATCTAAATATAACATGATTCGAGTTAACTAGGCTGTGTCCGATTATCACGTGAGACGGACTAGTCAACATCGGTGAACATCTTCATGTTGATCGTATCTTCTATACGACTCATGCTCGACCTTTCGGTCTTCTGTGTTCCGAGGCCATGTCTGTACATGCTAGACTCGTCAAGTTAACCTAAGTGTATTGCGTGTGTAAATCTGGCTTACACTCGTTGTATTTGAACGTTAGAATCTATCACACCCGATCATCATGTGGTGCTTCGAAACAACGAACCTTCGCAACGGAGCACAGTTAGGGGGAACACTTTTCTTGAAATTATTACGAGGGATCATCTTATTTAAGCTACCGTCGTTCTAAGCAAATAAGATGTAAAACATGATAAACATGACATGCAATCAAATAGTGACATGATATGGCCAATATTATTTGCTCCTCTTGATCTCTATCTTTGGGGCTCCATGATCATCGTTGTCACCGGCATGACACCATGATCTTCATCATCATGATCTCCATCATCGTGTCTTCTTGAAGTTGTCTCATCATCTATTACTTCTACTACTATGGCTAACGCTTTAGCAATAAAGTAAAGTAATTACATGACATTTATGTTGACACGCAGGTCATAAATAAATAAAGACAACTCCTATGGCTCCTGCCGGTTGTCATACTCATTGACATGCAAGTCGTGATTCCTATTACAAGAACATGATCATCTCATACATCACATATATCATTCATCACATCTTCTGGCCATATCACATCACAAAACACTTGCTGCAAAAACAAGTTAGACGTCCTCTAATTGTTGTTGCAAGTTTTTACGTGGCTGCTATAGGTTTCTAGCAAGAACGTTTCTTACCTACGCCAAAACCATAACGTGAATTGCCAATTTCTATTTACCCTTCATAAGGACCCTGTTCATCGAGTCCGATCCGACTAAAGTGGGAGAGACAGACACCCGCCAGCCACCTTATGCAACTAGTGCATGTCAATCGGTGGAACCAGTCTCACGTAAGCGTACTGAAGGAAATATGCCCTAGAGGCAATAATAAAGTTATTATTTATTTCCTTATATCATGATAAATGTTTATTATTCATGCTAGAATTGTATTAACCGGAAACATAATACATGTGTGAATACATAGACAAACAGAGTGTCACTAGTATGCCTCTACTTGACTAGCTCGTTAATCAAAGATGGTTATGTTTCCTAACCATGGACAAAGAATTGTTATTTGATTAACGGGATCACAGCATTAGGTGAATGATCTGATTGACATGACCCATTCCATTAGCTTAGCACCCGATCGTTTAGTATGTTGCTATTGCTTTCTTCATGACTTATACATGTTCCTATGACTATGAGATTATGCAACTCCCGTTTACCGGAGGAACACTTTGTGTGCTACCAAACGTCACAACGTAACTGGGTGATTATAAAGGTGCTCTACAGGTGTCTCCAAAGGTACATGTTGGGTTGGCGTATTTCGAGATTAGGATTTGTCACTCCGATTGTCGGAGAGGTATCTCTGGGCCCTCTCGGTAATGCACATCACATAAGCCTTGCAAGCATTGCAACTAATGAGTTAGTTGTGAGATGATGTATTACGGAACGAGTAAAGAGACTTGCCGGTAACAAGATTGAACTAGGTATTGAGATACCGACGATCGAATCTCGGGCAAGTAACATACCGATGACAAAGGGAACAACGTATGATGTCATGCGGTCTGACCGATAAAGATCTTCGTAGAATATGTAGGAGCCAATATGAGCATCCAGGTTCCGCTATTGGTTATTGACCGGAGACATGTCTCGGTCATGTCTACATTGTTCTCGAACCGCAGGGTCCGCACGCTTAAGGTTTCGATGACAGTTATATTATGAGTTTATGAGTTTTGATGTACCGAAGGAGTTCGGAGTCCTGTATGAGATCGGGGACATGACGAGGAGTCTCGAAATGGTCGAGACGTAAAGATCGATATATTGGACGACTATATTCGGACATCGGAAAGGTTCCGAGTGATTCTGGTATTTTTCGGAGTACCGGGTAGTAACGGGAGAAGCAATGGGCCTTGATGGGCTTTAGTGGGAAGAGGAGAAAGGGCCAAGGGGCTGCTGCGCCCCCCCTCCCCTCTAGTCCGAATTGGACTAGGGAAAAGGGGGCCGGCCACCTTTCCTTCTCCTCCACTTCCTTCTCCCTTCCTCCCCTCTTGGTGGACTCCTACTAGGACTTGGAGTCCTAGTAGGACTCCACATCCTGGCCGCACCAATTGCCTTGGCCGGCCTCCTCCTCCTCCATCCTTTATATACTGAGGCAAGGGGCACCCCATGAACACAAGTTGATCTTCGTGATCGTTCCTTAGCCGTGTGCGGTGCCCCCCTCCACCATATTCCACCTCGGTTATATTGTAGCAGTGCTTAGGCGAAGCCCTGCGACGGTAGAACATCAAGATCGTCACCACGCCGTCGTGCTGACGGAACTCCTCCCCGACGCTTTGCTGGATCGGAGCCCGGGGATCGTCATCGAGCTGAACGTGTGCCAACAACTCGGAGGTGCCGGAGTAACGGTGCTTGGATCGGTCGGACCGTGAAGACGTACGACTACATCAACCAAACGCTTCCGTTGTCGATCTACAAGGGTACGTAGATCATACTCTCCCCTCTTGTTGCTATGCATCACCATGATCTTGCGTGAGCGTAGGAATTTTTTTAAAATTACTACGTTCCCCAACACGTACGTGTAAGGTCGGTCCGGGCCGCTTCATCCCACGATGCCGCCGAATCAAGACAAGACTAGTAACGGCAAGCAAATTGACAATTTCGACGCCCACAACTGCTTTGTGTTCTACTCGTGCATAGTAACTACGCATAGACCTAGCTCATGATGCCACTGTTGGGGAACGCAGCAGAATTTTAAAATTTTCTACGCATCACCAAGATCAATCTATGGAGTCATGCAGCAACGAGGGAGAGAGGAGTGCATCTACATACCCTTGTAGATCACGAGCGGAAGCGTTCAAAGAACGGGGTTGATGGAGTCGTACTCGTCGTGATCCAAATCACCGAAGATCCTAGCGCCGGACGGACGGCACCTCCGCATTCAACACATACGGAGCGAGGACGTCTCCCGCGCCTTGATCCAGCAAGGAGGAGGGAGGTTGAGGAAGAGGGCTCCAACAGCAGCACAACGGCGTGGTGGTGGTGAAGCTGCAGTACTCCGGCAGGGCTTCGCCAAGCTCTTACGGAGGAGGAGAGGTGTTGGGGAGGGGAGGGGCTGCGCCTTGGATGTTGTGTGCAGCCCTCCCATTGCCCCTCTATTTATAGGGGAAGGAGGAAGGGGGCCGGCCCCCTCTAGATGAGATCTAGAGGGGGGCGGCGGCCAAGGGGAGGGGGCTTGCCCCCCAAGCAAGGGGGGCGCCCCCTTTAGGGTTCCCCCCCCCAACCCTAGGCGCATGGGCCCAAGGGGGGATGCGGCCAGCCCATGTAGGGCTGGTTCCCCTTTCCTCTACAGCCAATTAGGCCCTCCGAGAGAGGTGGCCCCTCCCGGTGGACCCCCGGAACCCCTCCGGTGGCCCCGGTACAATACCGATATGCCCCCGAACCTTTCCGGTGACCGTATGACAACTTCCTACATATAAATCTTCACCTCCGGACCATTCCGGAACTCCTCGTGATGTCCGGGATCTCATCCGGGACTCCGAACAACATTCGGTAATCACATACAAGTCTTCCTAACAACCCTAGCGTCACCGAACCTTAAGTGTGTAGACCCTACGGGTTCGGGAGACATGCAGACATGACTGAGACGACTCTCCGATCAATAACCAACAGTGGGATCTGGATACCCATGTTGGCTCCCACATGCTCCACGATGATCTCATCGGATGAACCACGATGTCGACGATTCAATCAATCCGTATACAATTCCCTTTGTCAATCGGCACGTTACTTGCCCGAGACTCGATCGTCGGTATCCCAATACCTTGTTCAGTCTCGTTACCGGCAAGTCACTTTACTCGTACCGTAATGCATGATCCCGTGATCAACCACTTGATCACATTAAGCTCATTATGATGATGCATTACCGAGTGGGCCCAGAGATACCTCTCCGTCATACGGAGTGACAAATCCCAGTCTCGATTCATGCCAACCCAACAGACACTTACGGAGATACCTGTAATGTACCTTTATAGTCACCCAGTTACGTTGTGACGTTTGGCACACCCAAGGCACTCCTACGGTGTCCGGGAGTTGCACAATCTCATGGTCTAAGGAAATGATACTTGACATTCAGAAAAGCTACAGCAAACGAACTACACGATCTTTGAGCTATGCTTAGGATTGGGTCTTGTCCATCACATCATTCTCCTAATGATGTGATCTCGTTATCAACGACATCTAATGTCCATAGTCAGGAAACCATGACCATATTTTGATCAACGAGTTAGTCAACTAGATGCTCAGTAGGGACGTGTTGTGGTCTATGTATTCACACATGTATTACGATTTCCGGATAACACAATTATAGCATGAACAATAGACAATTATCATGAACAAAGAAATATAATAATAACCATTTTATTATTGCCTCTAGGGCATATTTCCAACATTGGAGCAAGTCTAATTTCGTTTAAAGGAGATGCCATGACCCGTAGCACCAACTAAATACATGCGCTAGTCAATGATTTGGGAAAAAAAATCCCAGTTGATCATGTGTTGCTCCTCTGTTTTCTCAAAATGGCATTTCAAAAATTTCTCATTCGCTTGATCCAGGTTGTCACATATGGCTTCACACTGCCCATGATCCATTATATATCCCTACGAACATCTCACTGTTTGCAAAAAAAAAAACCTATTATAAAAGTTCATCAGAAATACAAAGCACCTCCAAAAAAAAGAATTATATCAAGGTCTCTAGACCACTGACCACTATCGCCGTCAGAGCGAGTCACTTACTCGCTGTTGTCGCCGGTCGCTTACCAGAGTTGGATTATCCCCTAACAAAACAGTCCCATAACCGGTGTGGCACTAACAAATCTATACCTAAGAATAAGAGAGGATTGTTTTTGCTCATCCGTTGCCTTTTTTGTAGAAAATCCCCTGATGTTTCCGGTAACCAACCCACAGTACAAGTTTAAGTAAGTCTTTCGCTTTTGCAGAGAACCCTTATTTTTTTAATAAACAAACCACAATCTAGATTTAAGTGAGATCATGAAAATGTCTCGCGTTTGTAGAGAATCTCCTGTTGTTTCTGGTAATCAACACGCAATCCATATCAAATACTTTAAGAATAATATCCATCTTTTAAACCCTAACTTCAATTTTAACATGTTATATATGAAATTTGATTAGAAAAACTATATAGAATCTGAATACGATGTTATTTTGCGTCTCAATAATTTTTAAATGCTATTTAAGATGCAACCTTAATCAACAACACATGATCCGATTTTTTTTCATACCAATGTCGATTCGGATTGGAAATGAATACGTTAGCAAAAACCAGACTGGAGAAAGAAATCATATATAACCACACATCTACGCCTCAGCAAAACCTCGCGAAAGCATATTCAAACGCTTGTGATTGCATGAGCATCGAGATCACTGTCGGGGAGAGTGAGAAGAAGGATAAGCGGCATCAAAGATGGGATGTCATGTTTGAATAAAGGACGTAGACCTATTGGGTTTTGAGTCATGATTATTACTAGTTCCTATAGATCAATCGAGCTGTGTGCTTGGTAGCTTAGCGTGCATGGCCACCATGGGCGCGGTCGCTGCTGGCCGAGGTGCCGGACATCCATGTCGTCGCACCCAAACAATGCTGGCGGAGGCGACGGAGGCATAGTAGGAGAACTTGTGGCCGTCGAAGATGCCGATTGGTGCCTTGTACAGAGCTGACGGCGTCGAGGATGACTATTACGCCGGTGGTGAGCGAGAAGGTGCCGGGGGTGAGCGAGAAGGTGTAGCGGGCACCACTGGTGAGGCTTGTGTAGAAGGCGCTGCCGGCCTCAGCCCCCGTCTTGGGTCGATCCCTTCCTCCTTCCCTCGTGCGCCGCACCAGAAGGGGAGTGCCACATCCTCGTCATCGGAGCAACCATGGCGCTGCCCCGGAGAACCCCTAAGCCGCTCACCTGGATCCGGATGCCACCGTCTTTTCGCGCATCGAGCCTGTGCGCCGCCGCCGCCCTTTGCGGATGTCGCTCGATCCGGAGCCGCCTGACGCCCCCCTGCTCGTTGACCCGCATCGATTAGATTGAATCACGGGGTGAATATACCAAACGACGACATTTTTTTCTTTTACTTAGGGGTGGCAGCGGGTAAATATAGACTTTCAATGAACAAGGGAAAAGAAAGGCAGGCTCAGCTCGACCCATCTGGCCCATGAACGTGCCGGAAAGAAAAATCGGACATGTACGTTGTTTTAGTACCATCTCGTTAGCAGCGGCTTGTGCAAACTGAAAGCGTAAATTCACGGGAAGAAAGCGTATTGTGACGGTGAACCCACGGAGTCAATCCGTATTTTATTATTAGGGATTAGGGATAGAAGGGATAGATTGGGTTAGGAGCGTGCGGTATTTTTTTTCCTCCTTTGCAATCGTACGAGCTCTTTTTATTTTTTTTATTAGTGTTGCATAAGGCACCTCCCGTTAACTGTCACTGGCCCGTGGGCCCGGCGGGACATCGCCCGGGAGATCCTAGCCGCTCATCCGCGCTAATCTCCCCGCCCAGCATCAACCAGCGTCAAGCGAACATTCAGTGCGAGTGAGGCGAGACGGCAGGAGGCGGCGACAGGCAGAGATGGCCGGCGGTGGCGCCGCCGCGTCGACGCTCTCGAGCCCATGGAGGTTGCTGCTGCAGCGAGCGCTGGACACCAACGCGCACCTCAAGCACTCCACCTTCTTCCAGCTCGTACGCTCCCATCCCCCGTCCCCCTCCCCATCCCCTTCTTTTGGGGAGAAAAACTTGATACCCTAACGGACGGTCCGTCGTTTCAGGCCACGGTGGGCGGCGGCGGCAGGCCGGCGAACCGCACCGTCGTGTTCAGGTGCCGGCCTTGCTGGGAGTAGCTCCCTGCCCTCCCCCTCCATCTCTTACCGGTTTTGACCTGGAATTTTGGTCTTGCTAGGGGCTTCCAAGAACACTGCGACAAGATTCAGATTAATACGGATGCGCGGAGCAACAAGGTTGCTTCCACTAATCCCGTGCTTTTCTAACCTTGTTATATATACATAGTTCTTTTCTTGCTGCTCGCTGATTCCCTTGCTGGTTTGGTTGTGCGAATTGCGAACGAACAGATTGGTGAGATCAAGGAGTGGCCCCTCGGCGAGGTAGGGGATGTGAAGAATTTGCAGAATTGCGTATCACCATTTTAAGCATCACAAGTGCCGACTTCTCGCAGAGGAATGCCTGATATTCAATGTCTTGCAGATATGCTGGTATTTCACCGATTCATGGGAACAATTTCGTATCAGCGGCATCATAGATGTGATCGATGGTTCCTGTCCCGATCCTGCCAAGCTCCAGGTTAGAGCTGAGTACAGTCTGCTTTGTGCTCTGCGTAGTGGAGGTGTCTTGCATATGAAATGATATCTGTAATTGAAGATTTGGTTTTGCACAAAACTGAACATAACTGTTCTAGTAGCTAGTTTACTTCGGTATAGTTTCTCACACACAGGGTTTGATCATCTCATTGAGATATGACGGCTTAACATGGTATTAATGTCTCCACAACTTTCATCTTTCAAAGCTTTTGGTGATGCTTAGAAGCAGCACAGCTGCATTCATTGATATTAAGTGCTCTTTTATAATCCTTTTGCTCAACATTGGTTGTTTTATCGCACAGCAACGAGAGAAAGCTTGGTTCGCCAGTTCAGTAAAGTCAAGATTGCAATACTTAGGACCATCTCCAGGGGTCCCCGTCGCAAATGATGACCACGTTACGGATGTTCATCTCGATCCGTCAGCTGGCCCAGTTGATGCCTATTGTCTTCTGACTCTTGATCCAGAAAAGGTTAGGTTAAGTTATCTTATCGCTATATCGGTATCTGCCTTTATACTTTAAAATACAGAATGAGTTATACTTATTGCAGATTCATATGCCTCTATCGTGTTGCTTAATACTGTTGATTTTCTTATTCAGGTTGATTACGTGAACCTGAAAAGTAATCAGAGATTGATGTTCACAAGAACCCAGGAAGGAGATGAGTCCAGTGATTGGATGGCCAAAAAAGTTAGCCCATAATTATCTTTTGTTATAGAGGGTGAACATAAAGGTGTTATTAACTAGTACTCTCTCCGTTCTAAAATAGATGACCCAATTTTATACCAACTTTGTACTAAAGTTAGTACAAAATTAAGTCATCTGTTTTGGAACAGAGGGAGTACAACTGATTTTATTGTGGATTTTCCATTGCAAGGAACTGCCTTCATTCCTCAATATATTTTCTAGCCCATCAGAATGCATGTTTGGCAGAGCACCCATGGATTACTTGTACTGGAGAATTGAGCTGTCTGCTTTTCCTGCATTACAGTCCTCTGTGAACATACCGCATATCGTTGGTGAGCCGCATATCGTGGAATGGTTCAAAGGCCAGGAAATACATCGAATCATTCTACATTTATGGCTGTGATTACGATAATATTACGCACACAAACTAGATTGGGCACTCACAATCCCTCTTGATGTGACGTGACCTTGGTGGGTTCCATGCCATGTCAGCATGTCATGTTGACCATCAGGTCAAGGACACCAGTGTGGATATGACCGGTTTGCGCTGTCAGATCAACCCCAACGCGTTGATCCAAACAGACGACAATTTTATCAGTTTTTTGTCCGTTGGGTCGGCCCGGCGGACACCAATGTCTGCTTCCGCATTTGGGTCGGCGCATGCGTCCAACACTGGCATGACCTAATTTTTAGTTCACGTGAAAATAGAACACAAATATTTCAAAAATAGAAAAACATTAAGTAAACATTATTGCCGGCCACAAAGGCCGGCGAGAGTCCATGCGTCCAAATTACATTGACTAAAACATTAATTAAGATTAAACTAGGAGGCGGCGTGTTGCCCTAGGAGTCCTCCTCGTCGACGTCGGGGCCGGTGAAGTCGATCAGCGTCGGCGTCGGGCCGGCCCAAGGGAACGTCGTGTTCCAGAGCCTGGCGATGTCATCTGCCGGAGGCTGTGCCGTTGCCGGCTAGGCACGGCGTGCCTCCTCCTCGGCGTCATGCTCTAGCTGCTCGAGGTACTCGCCCTCGCGGCGCTCCTCGGCCAGCCTTCGCTGGCGCCATTGCTCAAGGTAGGCCGCCTCCATCGCCCCATCCAGATTGCCGGCTCGCTGACCCACTCATGCACCACCCCGGTCCAGGAGTAGCGCTCGATGGGGGTCAGCTCCGGCTCGGCCTTGGCTGAAGACGGTGGGGCTAGCGACGGCACAACGCAATCGCCGGCTGCGGACAACGCCATGGCCCCCGCCATGTGCGCCTCGTACGCCTCCTCCTCCTCCTCCTCCCTACACCATGCCCTCCTCCTCATTCTCCTGGAGGACAGCCGCCAGGGCCGCCTGGTAGGCGACCTCCGCCGCCTGGTCCTCGTGGCAAATGACGAGGGGCGTCGGCGGGGAGCCATGCGAGATGCCGCGAACGCCGCGCCGCCTGGGCTCCTCGTGCTCGAAGGCGAACCAATGGGCCCAATAGGGCGAGTCGACGTCGTAGGCGGAGTCGCGGTGCTGCTTCGGCGTCAGCAGCGCCCTCGTCGACCGTGGCGCCGAAGGGGTGGCTAGGGTTGCCGTCGACGGGGGAGCAGAGGGTGGCGAGATGGAGACGGGGGGCTTCTGGAGCGGATGAGGACGCCACCCCCTCGCATGCTCGGATTAAAAAAGGCCAACCGCCGTCGCTGACGCGTGGGCCTGAGGTGGGCGGTCATCATAAATTAAGCTGACCGCGGTAGTTGAACAGCCGCCAGGTGAGGACGCGGTGGACATCGAGAAATAAAGGCGCGCGAGGCGTCCGCTTCGCGTCCGCGCCGACACATTTCTGTCGTAAATTTGGGTCGGCGCGGACATGAAGCGGACGCGTTTTGCGAATGGGTCGACGCGTTGGGTCTCTAGTTTTTTTCATGCCGACCCAAACGGACAACGGCTGACGAAATGGGTACCTGCGTTGGAGTTGCTCTCAGAACCAGAACCATCACATCCGGAGCGCGGGAATACCTCATGCCCATGGACCTGCAGCGCGGGAACCAATTCCAACATGCAGCTCGGTTCAAATTCTTTTGACACTTCTCAGAGACCAAGATGGTGTTGGTCACCTCGGATGTATTTCGATGTCAAGATTTGACTGCAAAGGGATTCTTTCATCGAACCAGGTTCATGACCGGCGGTTGAAGATGAAGGCAACTTGAATGAGCCGGTTGAAGATGAAGGCAACTCGAATGAGCCGAGGAGAGTCCAAACTTGAAAACTGGTTCATGGGCTACTGATGGTGTCCTGGCTAGGGGGCCTCTCACCATGTTGACTCCAGGCTTGATGGGTCGGGCTGAGTATCCCATGACGGTTCCGACCTGGGCCACATCAGGTGGCTCATGATGTATAGTCAGAAAGTTTCAAAAGACCTCTCACCATGTTGGATCTGTGGAGCACTTTGCCTCCTGGTACGTAGCTAACTAGGATCTTGTAACTCTAGAATCCCCGGTACGTATATAAACCAAGGGGCCAAGCTTATAAAAAACAAGTTACAATCTCGTGATAGTTTACCTGTACTCTATACCCACTCCAACGCAATAAATGCAAGCAAGATGTTGTGTATTATTTGCTTGGAGCCCGAACCTGGATAAAAGTAAAACCTTATGTCATTGTTGCCATCCCTCTTAGACCCTTAGCTTAGGATATTCTACCTCAAGAGATGTCGGTTTAGGTTCCATCACTTTCCCCATGTCTTTCGCCTCGGCCCGACCAGATTGTGCTCCCCTCTTGGCACTCTAAGCGGGGATACATTGATCTAGTTGGGGGTTGGAGCCGTGGCCACGTGGCAGATGTGTCTCGTGATGTTCGTGACACCTAAACTGATCAGATTATTCTCAAATATACTCATACTAGCTGACAAGATAGAAGCGCTCAAACGAATGAGCATGGCTTAGATGGTAAGATTTCTCTTGATGGAATTAAATCCATCGGGATTCAAATCCTAGACTCGATTTTTCAGACTTTTCAGTGATGTGCGTTTAATGAAAAGAGACATTCTCTACGAGACATCTGTTGTGACTTTGTGAACTTCAAGATATGACGGCAGCCTAGTATGTTGAAGGTGTGCACACAGAGGTGATTATATGAAGCATGCCTTGGTGTACCAATTGGAATACTATTCATGACTACCTTATTCCTCAACATTCTGCTTTTGTTTATCCCTCTTTAGTTAAAGATCTTTAGATGACAGAAGCTAGGTCTTGGAATCATCAGCTCATCTGCCAACTTTTTAGGGAACCTCTTGCTTCTCAAATCATTAATACCAATATTATTCAGGATGATAATGAAGATCTTCTTTGTTGGCCTTTAGCTCCCAATGGTACCTGTTCTCCTAAACATGCTTATAAAATTTGTTTACAGGACATTCATGCTCATCCTAGAATAGCTCCTACTCAAGTCGCCACTACTTTAAAAAACTTTCTTAAAGTGCTGTGGAAAAACAATTCCATGTTCCCTAAAATCAAAACTTTCGCTTGGCGTCTTCTTAGTAAAGCTCTGCCTACTGGTATGAGAGCAGGTAAATTTTCCAGTCATATTTCTCAAATTTGTTCTAGATGTGCGCATCACGAAGACGATTTCCATCTTTTTTTCCTTTGTCACTTTGCTAGAGCTGCCTGGTTTGCGCACCCTTGGTTTATTAGATCCGACACTCTGGTTCATAATCATGATTCTCTCCTTTCAGCCATTACTTCTTTTCTTAATTCTGGTCATCCTTTTGCTTCTATGCAAAATATTTTCAATTTTTTATGGTGCATTTGGAAAGCAAGGAATGAGCTCCTTTTTGAGCGCAGGGAAGTACACCCTAACAGGATTCACATCATGGTTGCAAATACAAAATGCGCGTTGCAGGCTGAGGCACTGGCGTCGGGACAAGTGTACAACAGTTTTTCAGACAGTTTGAATAATAAACAACATATACCTCTGCAGGGTACAACTATTAAGTCTGATCTCATCATTAAAGGGACTAAAATTTATTCTGATGCGGCCTTTCGATCTTCAAAAATTCCAGGTATTATGAGGGGACAGGTTGGTACAGGTATTGGAATTTACTTTTCTATTCCCATTGATCATGGTGAGCTTAATATTCAGATTCAGGCATCTGCCCCTGTAACCACAGATCCTACTCATGCAGAAGCCAAGGCTCTTTCTTGTGCTGCTCTTATTGCAAACAAATTGAATGTGCAGCAACCTACTTTTTTCACTGATTGTCTTCCTCTCGCTTCTGCTGCTGCTTCTAAGACCATTTCCCACCCTGCTACACCTTGGAATATCAGGAATGAATTAGCCTCTTTTAATAGCATTTATTCTATTCTAAATGCTCAGGTGTTCCACATTTCCAGGAATATAAATGGAGTGGCTCACAATCTTGCACAACAGGTATACCAGGCTTCAGATCAGCCACTGATGATTTGCTCTACAAGATCTCATGACACAAACCTCTGTCCTGTTGCGGCTTCTCTAGCTCAATTCTCTGGCACAGGGTTCCAACTACACAAGGTGTATTGCTACTAAAAACATCACTCAAACCAAGGGTCCTCCTGCCTGCAAGAATAGCTGGACTCTGGTGTTACCACAAGCATATGACAACACATCTCTACCGGCACTGGTGGTCTTTTCTTTAAGCTGCAGTTCATCTGGTTGATTAGTTTTCAACCTATCTTTGCTTCTCCATTGCAGCCTCTTTTTCGGGCTCTGTCTCTTATTCTTCAGTCTGTTGCCCCTGTAACTTGTAATGACCCCATAAGCTGTCAATGGAAATTTGGGCACCTTTCAGGTGCCTTGCTTTGTTCAAAAAAAAAGGGGTGATTATATGTGAGCGTATGTGGACATCTGTCATTGTACTTGTTAAAAAAAACATAGAAGCGCTCGAAGTAAAACAACCAGATAACCACGTTTAATAATAATAATAATAAAAGAATAAAAAAGTAAGCAGCAGAGCAGGAGCGGGATGACGGCCGGCGGAGAAAGAAAGCTCGGCGACGGCGGCGCACCTACATGCACACCTTCTCCATAGTCTATCTAGTGTTCCGTTGTTTTCCTCCATAGTCTATCTTCTCCCATGGCGCCCCCCTTCCCCCACCTTCCAAATGGCGCCCCATTCCCCTGCTGTGTCCTGTTCTTCCTCCTCTCCGTCGCCTCTCCAACGGCCATGACACCTCTCTCCCCGCCCCCCCTAATGCCAATCGGGAAGGAAACTGTACTAGGCCTACCGGCCTGCTTTCCCTCTTCTCCGGCGTCTCCTTCGGCTCCGCTTCTCCAGATCTCCAGATCAACCAAGAGGACCAAGTCCTCTTCGCTAGGTACTAAGGTCTTAGGTCCCTGCTTATTTGATTATCTACCACCTGTACTTTCTGCTGCTTCTTTTGGAAGCGAACTGGTCTCTGGTTGAATGAATGTTACCGATGCATTCGGTACAACTCCTCTGTGGTTCGTGATGCTGTTAGATGATTTCTGTTTCTATCAGGCCAAATTGCTTTTGCTGTAAAATGAATTATTATATGCATTAACTTGTCCGTGTTGCCAGCCACTTCATGGAGGATGCAATTTCCTGAATCTTTCGAACTGTTTACAAGCCACTAGTAAATGTGTACGTGCAATGCACGTTGATATTAGGTAATATATTAATTACACGTAAATATTAGGCAGAATATTATTTGCGTATTAATTATGTGATTAGCATTGGCATTAATATTTGGTATGATATTAACTGCACACTAAACGTGTTGAACGCTCATCATTGAAGCAATCTGAGTCGTTGGATTGATCTGATTGATTTGACGGCCGGGGTTTGTTGGATCTGCCCCTTTAAGTCTTTTTATATTGGTATAGATATAGATGTAATATGCTGACAACTGCTATTGCTTTGTTGCTATTGCACAACACCAGGATTTTTACCTTTTTACATTTACATTATCTGACATATTTTCCAAAGAAATGGCTGCAATAACAAACAAATGCCAACTGAAACGGTAGTTGATGTTAGGAATTAATTAATTAGGTTAATTAACTATTAATCACTGCTATCTCAGTGCCACTTTTGGCAACTGCCTCCTTTTGTAACCGCCTTGTAAACTGGGTATAAATACCCCAATCTTCAATCAATAGAATAACTGTTCATCTATTATTCTCTCTGCTCTCTCTTTTTATCTTTACACGTTATCAGCACCTTGCCCTAACAGAGCGATTAGGCCAGACCTCCTCGACGCCTCGCGCGATTCCCAGCGCTGCCGGCCTTATCTCGCGCGGCGGACTGCAGCATTGAGTCTTGGCGCGGATGGCGACATTAGTCACGGCGGCGCCAACGTCTGCCCCTGTACTCGCGATGTCGACTCCATCCAGCGCGCACGGCTTCAGCATAGGAGAATTTCAGTCGCTGCCGATTCGATCAACCAGGAATCAATAGACATGCTTCTGCAAAAGAGGAAAACTGGATCAGGAGATTCTTCTATTTGTTTTTGTCTTCTTGCAATCAATCAAGGATCTAATAACAAGTATTGTTTTTGCAAATTGCTTCATCCGGCGTATGCTCGTGGTGAGATGGATTGATCGCTACTCAAACAGAAAGAGGAAGGAATTCTCAATCAAGAAGAAAAGAAGAATCAGAATCAAGAACAAGGCTAGAAGATGAGGAACAAACTCCAACAAACTTGTTCTTCGCATTTTTTTCTCTCTTCATCGTCCACTATGACGATCTCGTCGCCCATCGCAACTATCAGCAACAAAACATCCAGAGAAAACAGAGAAAAGAAGGGAAGAAGCCCCAGCGAGCGTACCTCGACGTTTGGCGAGGACGGCGTCCTCCACCTCTCCGAAGCAGCATCCGATGCGGCGCTCCTCCCTCAGGCGGAGCACGACCACGGCGCGGCGCGCAGCCCTCCCTCGGACGCGGCTCCCAAGCCGATGGCACAGGTGGCAATCGGCCGGAGCGCGCGCTGTAGCACGGCCCACTCCCTGCAGCGCGATGGAGATGGCCCCCGGCCGGCACAGGACGGGAGCAAACGCGATGTGTCGCGGCAACGCGGCGGTGATCATCGACCGGCACGCGGCAGTGCGGTCCCCAACCCGGGCGGAGGCAGCCCACGGGGCGCAAGGCGGAACGCACTGCACGCGGCATCATCGGTAACCATGGCCAGAACACACGTACAGGAAGGAATCAATTGATTCCAATCCATTCCACGCAGGCACAGGAAGGAAAGAAATTGACTCCTATCCACACACGCACGGGATGTGGATTTGGGGAATACGCAGTTTTGCGTTTCCCTCCTTTCTGTATTTATTATTAATCGAAAGGCCCTGCGCTTCTTGTTAATCCCTCAGGCTTAACATTTCTTTTTGCAGATTTCTGTCAAATGTCTGTTCAAGCATAAAAGTTTTTATGCCTGTACATAAACCTATGCTCAGGTCATTGTCAGTAGTGTAATATATACCCTCAGGTTCTTCTGCATTACATTTTGATCTTATGAATGAATATTCTAGACCTATTTTCTAGAACATTATTAGTGCAACAACTGTGTCACAAAATGTCTTGCACATCTTGACAAGAAAAGAGAAGTATCATGAAATGTCATACTCAACATGACTAGTATAAAATTTATTTATGAATCACAAGGTATTGATGGCATCTACTGCATGGTTTGCAGATTATCCATCATTACTGTGAGGTCTACATCTTGTGATTTCATAAGATGACTACCTTCAACGTGCTCTTCGAAATATTAAATGTGACTACCCAAAAAAATTTTATTTGTGAATCACAAGGTATTGATGGCATCTACTGCAAAATTTTCTAGATTATCCATTACTACTGTGAGGTCTACATCATGTCGTGATGACATATGACTACCTTCAAAGTGATTTTCCAAAATATAGCATAACATAAGGTAATAGAGATATGAACATCTACTGACAAAAGTCGGACTATGTTTTTCTATTACTGCGAGATCTACACCGCATCTGGTGATTTATCTTCAAAGTGTTATCCTATATAAATTGAGGTCTACACATATGAGTGTATAGCATCAGCTATCTAAAAGAAAATGCTCCTCTGAAGCAATTGTTGTTGTTCACTAAAATTATTTACTCCTACTCCAAGAAGTAAATTAAATAATGCGTGATCATTTCATGTAACACATGACTATTCTATTGATAGCTAAATATGCACATATGCATTTTATATGTCACCAACTTCACTTAGTTCTCAAACTAAGTATATAATGGATAAATATTTATTCAAAAACCTCAAGTCTATCGCAGCTAACAACTCTGTTACTTATTCAACTTCAAGTTGAGATCCCTTGATCAAATTTTCCCTATATACAGATTCAGTTGAAAAGCCCTTAATGCACTTTACCTCCTCTTAAGATGGTACTACCATTTTTATGATCAAGAAACATGAATTTTCTTAAAATCATCAGATTCACCCAATAGGTGATATACCATAATTTAAAATTCTTGTTAGTACCGAGAATACTATGCAAGTTAGTGGTCACAAAATTGAACCATGAGGGATTCGAAGTAAAGTGGAGGCTAATAGACAACTAAAGACAAAAATATCTCTTAATAGGAATCGGTCATTTTAAGATGATCAAAAGACAACCCTCAAGTTTGTCAAATGTGTGGTTATATAAATATTGTATCTATGATTACCAAACCCTCAAACATATGGTCAAAACACACCACAAATTTATTAAAAGGCCAATAAGTTCAATGGGATAAATTTGAAAATTTGCAAATAATAACCAAATTCTGGAAAAGGATTGTTCTCGGAATCTTCATCAGAAGGAGGACAAAAATCTAGTGCAGAAAATGGAGGATGAACTCATTTGCATTCAGTAATATCGGAGACCTCAGGTAATCTCCTAATTATCCCAACATATTATTAGCCTATACTTGTAGTACTACATGTAGTAAAATGTCCAATATCATATCCCTTGGATACAATATTCTATAAATTTGAATGTATGTTTGAATTCATACTCAATATTGCTACGTACACAATGATTTTCTAAGCATCAATAAATTAAATATTAGGCTTGATAGCCTTAGCCATCCTGGTTTGGGGATGATTAGAAAATTGTTGACAATTCGGTTGGTCACAACTTAACAAGTTGCAAAATATTTCCCATATCATCAGATTATATGTGCACCACATGTGCCATAGGGGAAATTTGTTTTAAGGAGCTCTCACCTTAAAATTCTAAATGAGCCACTTATTCTTTCTTGAACACATTCAAAAATATGTGTGGAACGTTAATCCATTATCTAGGGTGATTTAGACACTTCATGGTACTCATATACACATTCATAAAATGTTTTTAAGTGTCTCTTATCACACACAACCATGCATGATCTTACTAAATAAATTTCTCAACATATTAAAGTAAGAGTAAATTCTCCTGAAAACAGGATCTATAAACCCATTTGAATGAACAATGTTGTTGAACTCATTCAATGAGCATTTTTTTGCATTAAGTATTTTCTGTGCATACCCAGAATGGTTTAGCTAAATTTCTTATCAAAGAGAGTTAAATGAATTACATGACCACTTTTAAAGAATTGTAAACTTACCAGCCTCTTGCTGGACACATACGACCTTACACACCGTAAGTATGATCTAAATCATACCGATTGCATGTCATACTACTTTCTCCTTGTAGTTACTACGTGGAAATCAACAAAGTATTTCCCATCTGCGATAATTCGGTTACATACCGATATCACCACTCCAGCGTACATCAATGGGCACTCACAAAAATTAGGGATCTATGTGAGGAATAACAATTTAATCGTCAATCAAAATTATTCATAGCCCGTAAGCTGATTGCATCAGCAATAAGGATATTTTTCGACATTATGGGGAGATAAGTACCACAAAGAATGCCGAGAAATAAATTAGAAATGTTATTGACATTCAATCCTTATATCCACGTATTCAAAGAATCTGAACTAGAAGTTTAGAGAATCATATATTTGCAACACATTGCAAATCTGCCACATACATTTACTGATGACAAGGTGTTACTAAATTCTATATTCCTGCAGTAAAGTGTCAGAAGAGTGAAGGTACCTGATAAATCACTCTTCTCCCCAAATGAGAGCAAGAGGGGGAGAAAATCTGACAATACGAGATATAACTTCTCATATGCTTCCGCGGAAACAGAGGAAATCACATCCTCAACTAGTAAATGTAATTCAACATCAAGTTGAAAGACACCTCACTGGATGCTCATCATCCAATGCCCGGCATAAATGTGCACAAATGTTTTGGTGCCGGGACATCGAAACACCTTGACTCCATTTGTTGTAGGAAATCACAAGGAGCTAAAAAGGAGTAAATATTTAATCCACAAACTTCAATGATTCCATCAGAATCATATAAACTAAAGACTACATTTGTCGACATATATTTCTTATCAAACTGCTAAAACCTTTTGGGCCCAGAACCAAAATCCATGGTAGAGTGCCTCTTGCACTCATATTGGTTCACATAAAAGGAAGCAAGTAATGAAGAATAGCACTCGCTCTGCAAACGAGTGGTATTTACTGCAGTAATACCTACTCCTCATAAGTATCTTCCACATGAAATACTAAAAACTTCTCATTCATAGACAAAGTCAATGAGGTGGTGAGAAA
>NC_053026.1:648706416-648761323 GCF_003073215.2 Triticum urartu | reverse complement strand
ACAGCCTTACGACCATCAAGTAGTTTTTCCAAAGTCTACACTTTGTTTTCATATATGGATCCTCTCTCAGATTATATGGCCTCGAGCCATTTTGGAATCCAAGCCCACCATCGCTTCTCCATAGCTCGTAGGTTCATTGTTGTCTAGCAACATGACTTCCAAGACAGGATTACATACCATTCTGAAGTAGTACGCATCCTTGTCATCCCACGAGGTTTGGTAGTGACTTGATTTGAAGTTTCATGATCACTATCATAAGCTTCCACTTCAATTGGTGTAGGTGCCGCAGGAACAACTCCCTGTGCCCTGCCACACACTAGTTGAAGAGACGGTTCAATAACCTCATCAAGTCTCCATCATCCTCCCACTCAATTCTTTCGAGAGAAACTTTTCCTCGGGAAAGGACCCGATTCTAGAAACAATCCCTTATTGCTTTCGGATCTGAGACAGGAGGTACACCCAACTGTTTTGGGTGTCCTATGAAGATGCATTTATCCGCTTTGGGTTCGAGCTTGTCAGCCTGAAACTTTTCACATCAGCGTCGTAGCCCCAAACCTTTTAACAAATGACAGCTTAGGTTTCTCTAAACCATAGTTCATACGGTGTCATCTCATCGGAATTACGTGGCGCCCTATTTAAAGTGAATGTGGTTGTCTCTAATGCCTAACCCATAAACTATCGTGGTAATTCAATAAGAGACATCATGGTATGCATCATATCCAATAGGGTGCAGTTATGATGTTCGGACACACCATCATACTATGGTGTTTCAGGCTGTATTAGTTATGAAACAATTTCCACAATGTCTTAATTCTGTGCCAAACTTGTAATTCAGATATTCATCTCTATGATCATATCATAGATATTTTATCCTCTTGTCACGACGATCTCTCACCTTCACCCTGAAATCACTTGAACCTTTCAATAATTCAGACTCGTGATTCATCAAGTAAATATACTCAACATCTACTCAAATCATCTGTGAAGTAAGAACATAACGATATCCACTTCACGCCTCAGCACTCATTGGACTGCACGCATCAAAATGTATTACCTCCAACAAGTTGCTTTCTAGTTTCATTTTACTGAAAACGAGGCTTTCAGTCATCTTGCCCATCTGGTATGATTTGCATGTCTCAAGTGATTCAAAATCAAGTGAGTCCAAACGTTCCATTTGCATGGAGTTTCTTCATGCATATACACCAATAGACATGGTTCGCATGTCTCAAACTTTTCAAAACCGAGTGAGCCCAAAGATCCATCAACATGGAGCTTCTTCATGCGTTTTATACCGATATGACTTACGTGGCAGTGCCACAAGTAGGTGGTACTATCATTACTGTCTTATATCTTTTGGCATGAACATGTGTATCACTACGATCGAGATTCAATAAACCATTCATTTCAGGTGCAAGACCATTGAAGGTATTATTCAAATAAACAGAGTAACCATTATTCTCCTTAAATGAATAACCGTATTGCGATAGACATAATCCAATCATGTCTATGCTCAATGCAAACACCAATCTTGATGGTAGAGGGAGCGTGCAATGCTTGATCACATCAAGCTTGGGAAAAACTTCCAACACGTATCGCCAGCCCACCTTTAGCTAGTCTCCGTTTACTCCGCAGCCTTTTATTTCGAGTTTACTAACACTTAGCAACCGAACCGGTATCCAATACCATGGTGCTACTAGGAGTACTAGTAAAGTACACATTAACACAATGTATATACAATATACTTCTATCGACCTTGCCAGCCTTCTCATCTACCAAGTATCTAGGGTAATTCTGCTCCAGTGGTTGTTCCCCTTATTACAGAAGCACTTAGTCTCGGGTTTGGGTTCAACCTTGGGTTTCTTCACTAAAGCAGCAGTTGATTTGCCATTTCATGAAGTATCCCTTCTTTCCCTTGCCCTTCTTGAAACTAGTGGTTCAACCATCAACAATTGATGCTCCTTCTTGATTTCTACTTTTGTGGTGTCAAACATCGCGAATATCTCAAGGATCATCATATATGTCCCTGATATATTATAGTTCAACACGAAGCTCTAGCAGCTTGGTGGTAATGAGTTCGGAGAAACATCACTATCTCATCTGGAAGATCAACTCCCACTCGATTCAAATGATTGTTGTACTCAGACAATCTGAGCACAAGCTCAACAATTGAGCTTTTCTCCCTTAGTTTGCAGGCTAAGAAAATCGTCGGAGGTCTTATACCTCTTGACGTGGGCACGAGCCTGAAATCCCAATTTCAGCCCTCAAAACATCTCATATGTTTCGCGACGTTTCAAAACGTCTTCGGTGCCTCAACTCTAAACCGTTTAACTGAACTATCACGTAGTTATCAAAATGTGTATGTCAGATGTTCGCAACATCCACAGACGACGTTCGAGGTTCAGCACACTGAGCGGTGCATTAAGGACACAAGCCTTCTATGAAGCAATGAGGACAATCCTCACTTTACGGACCTAGTCCGCATAATTGCTACTATCAACTTTCAACTAAATTTTCTCCAGGAACATATCTTAACAGTAGAACTGAAGTGCGAGCCATGACATAATTTGCGAAGACCTTTGACTATGTTCAGGATAATTAAGTTCATCTTATGAACTCCCACTCAGATAGACATCCCTCTAGTCATCTAAGTGATTACATGATCCGAGTCAACTAGGCCGTGTCCGATCATCACGTGAGACGGACTAGTCAACATCGGTGAACATCTTCATGTTGATCGTATCTTCTATACGACTCATGTTCGACCTTTCGGTCTTCTGTGTTCCGAGGCCATGTCTGTACATGCTAGGCTCGTCAAGTCAACCTAAGTGTTTTCATGTGTAAATCTGTCTTACACCCGTTGTATGTGAACGTTGGAATCTATCACACCCGATCATCACGTGGTGCTTCGAAACAACGAACTGTCGCAACGGTGCACAGTTAGGGGGAACACTTTCTTGAAATTATTATGAGGGATCATCTTATTTACTACCGTCGTTCTAAGTAAACAAGATGCAAAAACATGATAAACATCACATGCAATCAAATATAGTGACATGATATGGCCAATATCATTGCTCCTTTTGATCTCCATCTTGGGGCTCATGATCATCGTTGTCACCGGCATGACACCATGATCTCCATCATCATGATCTCAATCGTGTCTCCATGAAGTTGCTCGCCAACTATTACTTCTACTACTATGGCTAACCGTTTAGCAATAAAGTAAAGTAATTACATGGCGTTTCTCAATGACACGCAGGTCATACAAAAAATAAAGACAACTCCTATGGCTCCTGCCGGTTGTCATACTCATCGACATGCAAGTCGTGATTCCTATTACAAGAACATGATCTCATACATCACATATATATCATTCATCACATCCTTTGGCCATATCACATCACAAAGCACTTGCTGCAAAAACAAGTTAGACGTCCTCCAATTGTTGTTGCAAGTTTTTACGTGGCTGCTATAGGTTTCTAGCAAGAACGTTTCTTACCTACGCCAAAACCACAACGTGAATTGCCAATTTCTATTTACCCTTCATAAGGACCCTGTTCATCGAATCCGATCCGACTAAAGTGGGAGAGACAGACACCCGCCAGCCACCTTATGCAACTAGTGCATGTCAGTCGGTGGAACCGGTCTCACGTAAGCGTACGTGTAAGGTTGGTCCGGGCCGCTTCATCCCACGATGCCGCCGAATCAAGATAAGACTAGTAACGGCAAGATAATTGACAATATCGACGCCCACAACTACTTTGTGTTCTACTCGTGCATAGTAACTACGCATAGACCTAGCTCATGATGCCACTGTTGGGGAACGTAGCAGAAATTCAAAATTTTCTACGCATGACCAAGATCAATCTATGGAGTAATCTAGCAACGAGGGGAAGGAGAGTGCATCTACATACCCTTGTAGATCGCTAAGCGGAAGCGTTCAAGTGAACGGGGTTGATGGAGTCGTACTCGTCGTGATCCAAATCACCGATGATCCTAGTGCCGAACGGACGGCACCTCCATGTTCAACACACGTACAGCCCGGTGACGTCTCCTACGCCTTGATCCAGCAAGGGGAGAAGGAGAGGTTGGGGAAGACTCCATCCAGCAGCAACACGATGGCGTGGTGGTGGTGGAGGAGCGTGGTACTCCAGCAGGGCTTCGCCAAGCACTGCAAGAGACGAGGAGGGAGAGGGGTAGGGCTGCGCCAAGAAGGAGATTGAATCGTCTCTATGACAGCCCAAAACCTCGAGTATATATAGGGGGAGGGGAGGGGCTGCGCCCCCACCTAGGTTTCCACCCCTAGGGGTGGCGGCCAGCCCTAGATCCCATCTAGGGGGCGGCCAAGGGAGCAGAGAGGGGGGCGCACCACTTAGGTGGGCCTTAGGCCCATCTGAGCCTAGGGTTTGCCCCCTTCCACTCTCCCCTTGCACCTTGGGCCTTGGTGGGGGGCGCACCAGCCCACCAGGGGCTGGTCCCCTCCCACACTTGGCCCATGCAGCCCTCCGGGGCTGGTGGCCCCACCTGGTGGACCACCGGGACCCTCCCGGTGGTCCCGGTACATTACCGATAAAACCCGCAACTTTTCCGGCGACCAAAACAGGACTTCCCATATATAAATCTTTACCTCCGGACCATTCCGCAACTCCTCGTGACGTCCGGGATCTCATCCGGGACTCCGAATAACATTCGGTAACCACGTATATCTATTCCCTATAACCCTAGCGTCATCGAACCTTAAGTGTGTAGACCTTACGGGTTCGGGAAACATGCAGACATGACCGAGACACCTCTCCGGTCAATAACCAACAGCGGGATCTGGATACCCATGTTGGCTCCCACATGCTCCATGATGATCTCATCGGATGAACCACGATGTCAAGGACTTAATCAATCCCGTATACAATTCCCTTTGTCTAGCGGTACGATACTTGCCCGAGATTCGATCGTCGGTATCCCGATACCTTGTTCAATCTCGTTATCGGCAAGTCTCTTTACTCGTTCCATAACACATCATCCCGTGATCAACTCCTTGATCACATTGTGCACATTATGATGATGTCCTACCGAGTGGGCCTAGAGATACCTCTCCATTTACACGGAGTGACAAATCCCAGTCTCGATTCATGCCAACCCAACAGACACTTTCGGAGATACCTGTAGTGTACCTTTATAGCCACCCAGTTATGTTGTGACGTTTGGCACACCCAAAGCACTCCTACGGTATCCGGGAGTTGCACAATCTCATGGTCTAAGGAAATGATACTTGACATTTAGAAAAGCTTTAGCATACGAACTACATGATCTTGTGCTAGGCTTAGGATTGGGTCTTGTCCATCACATCATTCTCCTAATGATGTGATTCCGTTATCAACGACATCCAATGTCCATGGTCAGGAAACCGTAACCATCTATTGATCAACGAGCTAGTCAACTAGAGGCTTACTAGGGACATGGTGTTGTCTATGTATCCACACATGTATCTGAGTTTCCTATCAATACAATTCTAGCATGGATAATAAACGATTATCATGAACAAGGAAATATAATAATAACCAATTTATTATTGCCTCTAGGGCATATTTCCAACAGTTATCCACCGGGTTAGAATAATGACCCGGTGGTGTGACAAAACTTTGAGGCGGAGTCTGACCCCTGCGAGGCGGGTCTTGCAACTAGAGCTAAGCCGCCCCTCCGGGGTCTGGTGCACCTTCGGCTCAGGCTGCCTCCTGTGGAGTAACCTGTCCTGTTCTAGGGGAGTTGAAGAGATTTCGGCCCTCATACTACAAGGGAAAACGGGACTGATACCTTCTCTGGAGAACAGCTTCCAAAGCACTTTGATCCAAACTTAGACGGAGAGCCTCAGCTTTCAGACGCTCCGACTCAGCTGCCATCCTAGCCTGAACAGCATCCATATCCTCCTGGGCCTTCTGCATCTGCTCCTTCACCTTGGCAATCTCCGCATTGCGTTCCGCCTGATTTGCGGCGGTTACTTAAGTCGCCATCAGGGTGGATAGCTCATTCATTAACTCCATCATGATTTGAGCCAGCGGCCTGGCGGCTCTTGATGTTGATGGATCAGTCGCCGCTGCAGCCCCAACCATGGTGCTGTTCTGAACCGGCGCAGTGCCAGCCATGAAGATGGCGACCTGGCTGGGTGGCTCACAGGGGTTCGAAATACTGTCACTGTCGGCAAAGCCCCCAAGCCCGCCGTCTTGAAGCTGATAGATTGATTATGACTCTCCCGTTGAAGACTCATCCTCTGAGCACACAAGGGTCTCTCCTCCTGAGGCGGAGTCATCAGCAAGTTACGTACCTTGCATGAAGCTGACGAAGACGTGCTTCCGGCCGGGTCGGACCCGGGCGGGTAACGTGCGTCGGGCCGACTCGATGATGTCACCGCAGTTGTTCGGCTCAGGCGCAGATTCACCAATCTTGCCAATGAAGACGTCCATCTTGCCGAAGGGAACCCGGTAGCCGTACTCGACTGAGTCGACCTTGGGACCCCAGCCGGCATCGTCGATGTAGAGCTTGCCGCGGCGACTCTTGGTCATTGCACTGATGGCATATCCCTCGATCCCATGGAAAGAGCCCTTTAAGAACTCATAACTACCGTGCGCAGGCCCCATGGTGGGCGCCAACTGTCATGGATTTGTCACGGCAGATGTCCTAGTGTGAGGATTTAGACGTGAGGCCATCGCTTAGATGATTGCTCGAAGGGGTTGATCGGGAACGAGAGACACAAGATTACCCAGGTTCGGCCCCTCGCGATCGAGGTAAAAGCCTACGTCCTGCTTTGGTGTTGTATTGATTGGGGATCGATTACAAGGGAGCGGATACGCTTGACCTAGTACTCGATCAATTGTTTCTTGCCCTAAGCCGCCGCCGGGTCTCGCCTTTATATACACAAGTCGAGACCTCGAGGATTACAGGACTCCGAGTCGGGTTAAACTAGTAACCAACTCTATCTCTTATATGTTACGAGCCGCCTTAGGCAAACAATCCATGGCGGCTTAACCCTCCGGGTTACACATTGTCCACAGGCTTGTAATCCACCTTCTGGCCCGTCTCCTAAGTCGTCTTGCGGCCCATCCAAGTCGTGGGCCATCTTCAAGGACCAGCTCTTAAGTCGCCAACATCTTGACCCGGCCCTAGCCTGGGCGGGTTATATAGCGGGGTTATATCCCCGACAGATGGTGTGTTAGTGAACAGCCAGTTTCTTTCTGGTCACCCGATCGGCGAATAAGAACTAGTCTGCATTTATCAAGGGTATGTTCATCTATATTTATACCCAATATGAAAAGGAGATCCAACACATCTCACCCATCCAAGCACGTCTATCAAATGGTCTATGTTGCTCCAGTATTTAGCGCTAAACTTGTTTAGCTTGTAATTAATATCATAACTAATATCAACTTGTGTGCAAACCATGTAATTATATCCTACCTAATATCAATTGCAATCAATATCTTTCCTAATATTAACGTGTAATGCAATTAATACGTTTTATAATATAACCTTGTAATTATATTCTACATAATATCAACGTGAAATCAATATCATTCCTAATATTAATGTGCAATGCAATGAATATCTTTTTTGATATAACGTGCATTGCACACGGTTACTAGTACTAGAAAGTGTAGTCATGGCCCATCAAGTTCTATACTCTATGCATTCCTCTCATGAGAAAGGACTTGTTCTCAATTAATCTTGACTACAAAAAAGCTTTTGACAATGTAAGCCTAGAATACCTGGCCAAGCTTCTTCAAATTTCAAGTTTTGGTGAGAAATGGACTTATTAAGTTCACTGAATTACTCATGATGCCTATTTTCGTAGAAGGTAATAATGTGGAAGAAAAAAAACTTTGAATAGGGGTCCCCTTTCTCCCCTCCTTTTAATCTAGTCGCCAATATATTATCTAAGGCACTCATGACCAAATTCAAGGGTTATGTCCTGATGTCTCCCTTGGAGGCATCCTATGCCTCTATTATGCATATGATACAATCATTTTCTTAGGAAACAACCTAGAAATATAACAATGTCTTAAGTGGGCGCTTCAGGTGTCCGATGGCATTAGATACCCCAAAAACCTACTTCGTGATTTATCACACATGTTTTCGCCACTGCCATTTCACATTCCGAAGCGATCTTTGTTTCCAGCCCTGATCTGGCACCGGAGGGGGAATCTTCATCTTCAACCGGTACATCAACCCTTACTACTCCCATGGTAATGCGAGAGTAGTCCACCTTCAAGGCTGGGGTTTTGTGGTAGCAGCTATGTATCGGTATTGATGATTTGGCTAGCTGTATGAAGTACCCCTCGTGCATTCATGGATCAAATATTGTTCATGTTATGTTCTTTTAAAAAAAAGGAATATATTATTATTGCAAAGGTACCAATGACACCCAGCCTCTGCACCAACAAGATATCTCAAAGACATCCGGGATGCACAGAACCCAAAAAACAAAAAAAAGGGGAAAAACAAAGGCCTCGCCATAGTGATCAATTCCTCTCAGTAGCAGCACACAACCAGATCTAGGAGGACCGATCATGTAGAACGTTGTTGTGATGTGATAAGAGCACTAGGACCACCACCACACCGCTGCCTCTACCATGCCGATTCCATCGGCGCCACGGCGGAGGACACCGGCCCGCGTCACCGGCTGAAGACGGGCGCCCTATCGGGCGGATCCCGATCCACCGCCACCCTCTCGCATGCATGATCTGCTACCTCGAAGCCCGTCGTGCGCCGCCACCGTGGGGATCCGATGCCGCATCACTGCGACCCTCGCCATCGCGCTATCCCGGCCCATGCGCGCTGCCCCGTGGCAGAGGCCTTGCGCAAGAAGACGAAATTCCCCGCCGCCACCGCCGCCGGCCAGGCTTTGTCTGGCCGCGTCCTCTGGCGGTGGCGAGGGATGAGGGAGGGAGAGGAGGGTGCTGGCAGCGCCCTCCCCGTCGCCCACGTGAGCGACAAGGGAGGGTCCGATCCTAAAATTGGGGGGGGGGGGGGAGTGAGTGAGTGAGTCTGGTATTATCATTCCAACTGCCGTTATCTGGTGAATCATGCTGTGTTCCTAGATTTTGGGAGTTCATGAGATTACATGATCCATACGTATATAACCTCTGGAGACACTCGATGAGACACGTGACTACGTGAGGTTGAAAGCTTGCAGATCACCATGCTAGAGATTGGTTGCTTGTCAATTTTCATTGCCTATCTCACAAGAAGTTGCCAAATGTCGGCAACTTTTGATTTTGCCAAATGTTGGCTAGCCAAATATTGGCAATACCAAATATTGGTAGCAAACCAATTATGCTCGCAAGTGCTGAGATTCATCTTCTCGATGATCAGCGACATCACTGATGCATTGTAATTCCAGATGTGGTTCTCTCCAAAGCAGAACAAGTTTGGTACCTTAAGTTGTGTTTGCCCTGCAACTGTAAGTTTGGAACAATATCTGCTACTATGATAACTATCGCCAGAAAGGATATTTCTATTGTTGTTATGACTAAGATGGTTTTTGGACTGCTGAGTGCAACTTAACAGCAAACTCAGATATAATACTTGAAATTGATGATACATATACTAGTTCATGTGCTGATCTCGATTGTTTCCGCATGCGGTGTAGTTTGCAACAAGTTATTCTGCGGCCTTCAGTTGATTATAAGCACATGTAGATGTATATATTTCATAAATCCTGCGCTATTTTACAGGTAATATGCTCAAGAACAGAGTTGGGATGACAAATCCTCGACTAAGAGTAACACACAAGCACTAACAAAGTCCATTCTCCTTCATTAGTGTACGTACATACTGCCTCTCGTTTCCCTTCGATCCTCCTATATGTATGTTGTCTATCTGCAGTTCTGCGTCGCGTACAAAAGACAAAGAATATATCCTCAAACAACTCATAAAAAGGAAACAAACTGCTCCTGCTGCCGCCATCGCTGCGGCGCAGCAGGTTCAGTACACTATGTATATGTAGAGCTATTGTATCACTGTATCCAACTCTGTCTTTTCAGCATCATCTCTGTAGCTCATGGAAGAAGAAGAAGAAGAAGCGCACCTCTCGGTCGCGACAATGTCCACCGTCCAAACCGGACCATGTAAACGTACTCCCGAACCAGACAATGTAAGCGAACTCATCACCCCTTCTTGCACCTGGACTACAATCACCGGTGTACACCGATCAATAAATTAAAAGGCGTTGTATCGATGAGCTGTGAGCCTTGGATGTTAATCCCGGGCTGCCTTGTTCCTCCATGCAGCAATGGGCTTCGGAAGACTGTCGAAGAGCGGCTTCGGAAGGCTGTCCAGGAGCAGGATCGGGAGAGGCACCGCGAAGGCGTCTGGTTTCAGGTTCCACTTGCTCAGCCACACGGAAGCAATGTTGTTGTCTGAGTCCTGGAACTCAGGGGTGCTGGACGATTTCCTGACGGCGAGCAGCCCATCGCCATACGAAGGCACGAACCCTGCCGCGATGAGATCCTGCTGGCTGTTATTCATGTCTGGCCGACTTCCCGACTTTGGCCTCAGCGCCAAGCCTTCCCCGGTCCTCGGCAACAGGGCACCGCCATTGTCCTCCCTCATCGTTGTCAGCTCGAGATCGGCTTTCTGGCGCCGCCTTATATGCTTTTCAGCGTCATCCGTCGCCCAGCCGGCATCCCCGTTTACACCAGGGAAGCCGGTTGATATGCTTCTCGCTTTCCTGTGCTGGCCTGCAGGTTGGTTAAGATTCAGAAATCAGCAGACAGCAGAGGAATTGCTAATCATCATCCAAGCAAACAGGGGATGGTTTCTTTTACCTTTGACAGACGTCGCCATTTCGGTGCCTTCGTCTGTCAGGTCCCGCTTGGGAGGTGGCGTGAGACCGTAGTATCCCTGCAACAGGCTCATGGACGGCGAAACCGTGCTGCGCGGCGGTTTCTGGAACGGGTCCAAGGCAGCGGCATTTTTGGGAGGCCGGCGCGTAGTCCATTCCCTGAAACAAATCTTAATTGTTATATCCCAGGCAGAGCATGAAGTGTACCGGCCAGCAAGGAAGTCCACCACCGATCTTCTTCAGATCCATGTGTACCAGCAGAGAAGTCAGCACTCACATGGTGTGATCATTAAACAAGAAACACCAACTAGGGAAGTACTACAGTATGAATGTGTACCAAGAATCTCATACTGTGTAGTATACAATAAAATTCAGCTGGAGATAAAATACACTTGCTACAGAAATCCTACTTGCGGTCTGTCGGTGCCGCCATGATTATGTTTTTGTATTGTAACTATGTGCGAGTCCAAGCAGGACATGTGTGGTGTGGGCAGTGGGCGGTGAGTGCAACTGTGCGGGCATGTGGAGTGTGATACACCTGTCATGCGTCCACTCCACAGGCTAGATCCCAATTTCTTCCTTTGCGCGTTGGCTCTCTCTGGTTGTTCCCACCACCACCGTGCGGCACTTGCAACCGAGTGGGCGTAGACCGGCCGGCCCCTTTGGAAGGTTCAGAAAAAGCAGAGCACATTTGGCATTCGCCACTTGCCACTACCAAAAGGTGTCGATGTCAATGTAGGTGTGCATCCCTGTCGACGGTCAACAGTGACTTCGAGTGGCCGAACCTGCCTACCTCGCTGGATTTTGACCTGCTTCTTTGCCGCAGATCATGGTGGGACATTGCCAAATTCTAACATGAGAAAAGGGGAATAGTCGGTGGCAAATCTGAAGAAATTTTCTCCTGGAACTGGTCAGGATTCAGAACGAGTCGCCCGGCCGTGGGTTCAGACGAGACAGGGGAGTGAGACGGAGGAATTAGGTGAGGCTCCATCTGCCAAGTGGAAAGTGGTAATCTGGCGGGCGTAATCCATCCATCTTCCGGCTGGAAACTGTATAATCTAATCGAGGAAAGGGGAAAAGGGGGAAGGGAAGGGGGTACCTTGCGGCGGCGGCGGCGGCCGGGGAGGAGGAGGGAGGGGAATGTTGGGCGGGCGGGTGGCGGCCGGGGAGCGGGATCCGCAGCGTCTTGTGCGCGAACATCTGCAGGTCGGCGGTGAGGCCGTTCACCCGCTTCACGTCAGCCACCTGCGAACCAAATCGATGAACGGATGAGCGTTTCGATCGGAAAAGAAATCGCGTGCGTGCGTTGAATGAATGAATTGATTGAGATTACCTCGACGCCGTACTTGATGGCGACGCCGGCGAGCGTGTCGAAGCGGCAGACGCGGTGCAGGATGTAGCGGCCGCAGGAGGAGATGGGCGGCGGCGTGGGCGACTGCTCTACCGCCTCGTCCTCCGCCGGCATCGCGGCGGCGCCCCAGCGGTCGCCGCCTCGGCCGAGGACGATGGTGTCGTCGTCGGCGTCGTCCTCCTCCCGGCGGGGAAGGGGGAAGGGGAAGGGCGCCGCGTGGACGCCCATGGCTCGCTCGCTCCGTGGCCCTCGCCCGATCCGGCGCCTATTATTGGGGGGTGGCGCGCGTCGTCGGTGGCGAGCCTGCCGCGGGAGGCGAGGCGAGGCGAGACGAATGGGGGCGCCGGGGGAATGGGAAACAAATAAAGCGCGAGCGGCGCGGCGCGGGCATCCCCCCAGCTGGAGTGTTGTCACTCCGGTTCGATTCCATTCGGGTCGCTTCGCTTGGGTCACAGGTTGGTTCGGGTGCACGCACGCGCAAGCGATGAGACGACCCGGCCACCCAAGGCCCACCTCGTGGCTCGTGGCGTCGCGTGATGGTGTCGCCTTCCACGCGTCTCGCCTTTTTTTTAAAACACGGTACGCATGCGCATATGCACTCTCTCTATGAACATACATATGCACGCGATGCCTCTGTAATCATTTTTGAGAGATTGGACCGACAAATCATCTTGGTTGTTGATGGAAATGCCTCTTTCTATTGAACGCGCCGCTGGAAGGATGTCATGTTTGGTACTTGAACTTTGGTGGACAAGAAATATCGCTGTTCTCTAGGGACATCTCTAGCTGATCCCCTAAGATTTAACAAAATAATAAACACCTTAATGCTCCACTAATTTTTGGTCGTTTCTAGCCGATCTCCTAAACTTAACGGAGTAAAATTCACTTAGATCAAGTTCAAAGCAATTTAAACGAAAAGTATCATGCATTCAAACATAAACATACATAGTTTTACACAACCGAACATAAAACATAAATTTAAACTAAACTTAAGCAACTAAACTACTTTCGGTCGATGTGGAGGCTGAGTCAATCCTTCCTCGTCAGGTACGGTGTGCTGCGAGCCGGGTCCGGGGCAGTGCCGTTGTCGGGGAAGACACTCCTTCACTCGTCGACGTCGATCTCTTCATCCTCGCCGCCTTCGACCTCATCGTTGGAGAAGAGCAAGATAACCTCACCACCCTTCGCATCGGCAAAGATCATCCGCTCCGCCTCCACGAGCTCCGGGTACTGCCAACGGAGCTCTTTCATGTAGGCCTCGAGGCGCTCCCTCGTCTCGCAGTCCTCCGGCGCCATAACCGAGGTCACCCCTCCCACCTTCATCGGGACAAGGTGGACTGGACGTGTGCCGAAGCGGAAATTAAGCCGAGCCATCGCGACATGGTAGGGGATCGCCTAGATCAAACATTTTTTTTGGCGAGAAATAGTAGAGTAAAAAACTAAATTTACTCCATTAGGTTGATGCAGGGATCGGTTAGAAATACTCTAAACCATTCAACCATAGATTGGTTTGCGCGTCTCACCATGTTATGGCTATGGCTAGGTCCAACACGGCACGGGCACCACCCTCAATCAAAAAGAAAAGCACGCCACGGGCAGGAGCCGGCGATGGACGCGAGTGCGGCCGGGAGGGAGGAAGCAACGTGTTATTTTGCTCTTGTTTCCCGGAAGCGGCGGTCGTATGATGAGGACGCGCGCGCAGGCGTCTTTTTCGGCTTGGTCAAGCAAGCAAGCGAGCGAGCACTCGAACGCCATTCCGGCGAGCGTCCGTCCTTACTTTGGGCGGGGTGTGTTTTTTCCTTTGGCTTTGGAGCGTGCGTGCGTGAGCGGCGGGCGCATGGTGGTCGCAGCGGCAGGGCTACGCGTGTCGGCGCTCCGTTCGCCGTCTCGATCGGTCAGTGCTGTGGGCCCCACGTGCGTACGTACGATTTGGTCTGGGGCATGTGACCTGTTCCTTTCCTCGATGCGCCTCCGACGCTGACTCACATTGCCCGACCGTCGGTGCATCACTCGCCACCCCCCATCATCTCCTATCCTAGCTAGCTTTCCGGTGGTAGTCTGCACTCCGGCGAGCTCGCCGGAAAGCAACTGGACTCAGATCATCTGCAACCGGAGCCTTCATGTCCATCCCCAAGGTCTATCCGACAAAAAAGAGTTACCCAATCAGACCTGACAAATCAGCCACAAGCACTACACTGACCGACACTCACCATACTTGGCTCATACAAAAAAGGCTATTGACCGGCACTCATCATACTCAGCCCATATAAGAAGCGGTTGGGCTTCTCGTAAAAGAAAAGGAGTCAAATCCCGTTCAAATCATCAAGACTTTACCTAAATCGGGCAAGGAGGGCTCTAACTTCCGGGCTAACAATATATCAAGTAGCCCTCTTCCGTTGCTCTTGTAGGCCGTGTATGACTTTGGATGGCGATGGTCTCAAAAGAAAACTTGTTCAGCTTAAAACAATGAAGAATCCACCAGACCTTTTTCTTTCCAGGTCGCCTTGAGATTGAATTCGGACACGCAAATTCCAGTTTTTGGGGCGCAGCGCATGCAAACTCTATTTTATCCGGAACTTCCTAGTTCGGAATATATAAAGTAGCTCACTTTGATGCCTTGTACAAGTCGCATAGGATCTCCGATCGTGATGACGTCAAAAAAGAAATTGTTTAGCTCGACACAGTGAACAATTGCCCTTTGAGGCTTTGAGGCATGTTCCATCAGAGGTCATCTTGGGGGAGCAAATGGGCCTGCAAAATGGTAAATAATATCCCGGGGCAAACTTCACCAGCACGTTGTTTTGGCTCCCGAGGTTGCATACGATCTCGATGAAGATGAACCAAACATCGAAGTTGTTCGTTTCGATGATACAAAGATATAACATGTTAAAAACCTTTTCATTTTAGCCCCCCCCCCCCTGTTTATCGGCAAAGTTTGCGTGCAGAAAAATACATAGTTTTTCTACTTCTCGAATGCTAAACTAGAACATGGGTTTACATGTGTTCCATTTTATAGAACCAAAACCTATGAAACTGTACCCTAAAAAAAGAATCATGTGGAACCTTTTCGCAAATGCAAGTTTCTTTTGGCAATTTTGTACCACGTGTTGCTATTCGACATTGGTTAGAGTTCAGGCCAAGTTCAGAATAATGGGAAAATGTCACAAAAAACTAGAGGGTAGAATTTCTATGAAAAAAAATCATGATTTGTTGTCATTTGTAACAAAGGAATTAATATCCTAATATTATTAGTTCTTCTGGAATGGTGCAACCAATATAAGTTTCTGATGAATACAAAGTGCGTGCATATAGAGTTGATAAGAGCTCATCATATATATTGAATAAAGATATATGACGTGACATGATAACAACTTTGTACACCAAACTAAGATAAACATAATGAACTTAAGAAACAATTTTGCACACAATATAAATAAAATACTTGAGCATCATAAGTTCACACACCCACAAACATAGTACGGAAAGATACCATAGATAATAGAGCTTTCGAAGCCTTATAAGATACTAATAAGAGAGTGGCTTGAAAAGAATTCAGCAATTACCCATATAATGACCCAGGAAAATATTATTGAACTCGTCCATCTCCTCCTTTGGCATCCAAATACCAAACAGACTTTGTGCAGTTTGAGGATTTTTTCCACAAGAAGAAACAAGACTAGTGTTGTTTGAGGAATATTTCCACCTCGACGTTGGTCGAATGTGACAAAAAAAATCCATGCAGATCATGCTTTATTCCCATGAGTGCGAGTACCGAGTGAGGAATCATCCATAGTCCAACGCCACAAAGTAGCCCGGATACAATAGTGGGTGCTATCTACTAACTAGTGACGGGGCTAGACAGAAAGTTTAGGGGGCAAATGGCAAAACATAGAGACTTGAGGGGGTCAAATGAAAATTTTGTTCTCATCTAAGCCCTCTAAAAATACTTCCTTCACCATTTTCCTAAGGTTGGGGGTAACTCCTTGGCATTTGCACCGTCCATGTTGTCCCACACACCTAACAATAGGCTCTCGATGAACATGTCAATGGAAAACCTGGAGTCGGCGTACAAAGGGATCACCATGGCCATCGGCAGCGAGAAGAACCTCGCAAAATGTGAGCTCAAAAGGTCTCTGCCCACGTTGACAGTGATGGCAGCTACAAAACGGACGACGATAAGGCTGACACAATATCTAGAAGATGGCGGGGGTGATGATGCAGCCCATGGTTGTGCCGATTAGCTGGCTCACGACCATTGACCGCGATGATGTCAGTGTCATGTAACCTATCTTGGCATTCTGCATCACTTCTCCAGACATCTTGACTACGCTGAAGATGATGGTATAGGTGGCCAGACCAGCAATAACACCATCATCCCTTGCTCCCGACCAAGCCCCACAGCCAGGATTACAAGTTTCCTGTATGTTGATGCGATGGAGAAGTCTGTGTGGCTAAGAGCATGCACATAGCAGAACGCTAGCACTGTTACGCAATTTCAGGTCCGCTAACACTAGCGTTTCCGATCCATATGTGCCAACCAAGCCCAACCGAAGAGCAGCACAGACATATGAGAGGCCTTAGGCCACTCACCCCAAAAAACTAGCCTAATAGGAGGGGACACTCCCCCCCCCCCCCCCCCCCCCCCCCCCCCCCCCCCCCCTCCCCCACAACCGATGTGGGACTAAACCCAACAATTTTTCCCCTTCACACATCGGGCATCATTGGCTCGCTAACACCAATGTTTTCAGCCTATCAACCAGACAACCTGTGAGTCCATCAAAATTTGTACCTTATTTGGGCTCTGATATCAATTGTTGGCTTTGGTCCAGTCTGTACAACTTTGCCTGGACGAGTGCTTTCCGTTGAGGACGTACACGTACACAAGCTTGCTTCTGATGCGTTTTAGCTAGCCGATGCTTTTGGCCAACTCACGTACGTATCAACTAGTAGCAAGGCTAGCTAGCAAGCTATCAGGTGGATGTATTCCGCCGAGGTCAATCGATGAACCAGAAAAATAGGCACGCATGAGAGCACACGAGAACACAACGGGCGACTTGATGACAGGCGGTCCTATGTGTTCATTGTTTTTTCTATCTGGTATCTCTATTCCTAATGGAACAGTTGGTAGTCTCCGCCGGTTAATTTTCGTCCCATCATTTTCGTCCGGTTATTTTTCGTAGGTTAACCTTCGTAGATTTTTTTCGTCGTTTTTTTCGTCTGGTTTATTTTTGTCTCACCTTCTATTATTATATCCTCACGGTGATTTTTTTTCACTCTCTCATTAAAAATTTTCTTAACATTTGCAAACTTTCCTAACCATGCATGTCACAAACGGGCAGGTATTGATATCATGTTACAAACAATAAAACCCATTTTCATGAAAATCAATTCAAATCCTAATTTCCTAACACATTGGTTCTTACCTTTTCTAATCTCTACTCAGTTGGTAGGCATGTCACAAACGGGCAGGTATTGATATCACGTTACAAACAATAAAACCCATTTTCATGGAAATCAATTCAAATCCTAACTTTCCTAACACGTTGATTCTTACCTTTTCTGATCTCTACTCAGTTGGTAGGTGGTATCTTTGCTTCCTACTCCCAAACCTCGATCGCACAATCCCCGAGGATTCCCCACAATTCTGCACGCACAAAAGAAACAAGCAAGAAAAACCAGCGTGACTGAAACCTACGAACCTATGTCCCTCTTCCTCTGTTGGAAATATGCCCTAGAGGCAATAATAAATTAGTTATTATTATATTTCCTTGTTCATGATAATCGTTTATTATCCATGCTAGAATTGTATTGATAGGAAACTCAAATACATGTGTGGATACATAGACAACACCATGTCCCTAGTAAGCCTCTAGTTGACTAGCTCGTTGATCAATAGATGGTTACGGTTTCCTGACCATGGACATTGGATGTCATTGATAACGGGATCACATCATTAAGAGAATGATGTGATGGACTAAGACCCAATCCTAAGCCTAGCACAAGATCATGTAGTTCGTATGCTAAAGCTTTTCTAATGTCAAGTATCATTTTCTTAGACCATGAGATTGTGCAACTCCCGGATACCGTAGGAGTGCTTTGGGTGTGCCAAACGTCACAACGTAACTGGGTGGCTATAAAGGTACACTACAGGTATCTCTGAAAGTGTCTGTTGGGTTGGCACGAATTGAGACTGGGATTTGTCACTCCGTGTAAACGGAGAGGTATCTCTGGGCCCACTCGGTAGGACATCATCATAATGTGCACAATGTGACCAAGGAGTTGATCACGGGATGATGTGTTACGAAACGAGTAAAGAGACTTGCCAGTAACGAGATTGAACAAGGTATCGGGATACCGGCGATCGAATCTCGGGCAAGTATCGTACCGCTAGACAAAGGGAATTGTATACGGGATTGATTAAGTCCTTGACATCATGGTTCATCCAATGAGATCATCGTGGAACATGTGGGAGACAACATGGGTATCCAGATCCCGCTGTTGGTTATTGACCGAAGAGTCATCTCGGTCATGTCTGCATGTCTCCCGAACCCATAGGGTCTACACACTTAAGATTCAGTGACGCTAGGGTTATAGAGATATTAGTATGCGGTAACCTGAAAGTTGTTCGGAGTCCCGGATGAGATCCCGGACGTCACGAGGAGTTCCGGAATGGTCCGGAGGTAAAGATTTATATATGGGAAGTCTTGTTTTGGTCGCCGGAAAAGTTTCACGCATTATCGGTATTGTACCGGGAGTGCCGAAAGGGGTCCGGGGGTCCACCAAGGGGGTCCACCTGCCCCGGGGGGGCACATGGGCTGTAGGGGTGTGCGCCTTGGCCTATATGGGCCAAGGGCACCAGCCCCAAGAGGCCCATGCGCCAAGAGATAAGGGAAAGGAAGAGTCCTAAAAGGGGAAGGCACCTCCTAGGTGCCTTGGGGAGGAGGGACTCCTCCCTGGCCGCACCCTTCCTTGGAGGAAGGGCCAAGGCTGCGCCCCCTCTCCCTTGGCCCTATATATAGTGGGGGAAAGGGAGGGCAGCCGCACCTAAGCCCTGGCGCCTCCCTCTCCCTCCCATGACACATCTCCCTCCTCCCGCAGCGCTTGGCGAAGCCCTGTTGGAATCTCGCTACTTCCACCATCATGCCGTCGTGCTGCTGGATCTCCATCAACCTCTCCTCCCCCCTTGCTGGATCAAGAAGGAGGAGACGTCGCTGCTCCGTACGTGTGTTGAACGCGGAGGTGCCGTTCGTTCGGCGCTAGGATCATCGGTGATTTGGATCACGACGAGTATGACTCCATCAACCCCGTTCTCTTGAACGCTTCCGCGCGCGATCTACAAGGGTATGTAGATCCACTCCTCCCTCGTTGCTAGATGACTCCATAGATAGATCTTGGTGACACGTAGGAAAATTTGAATTTATGCTACGTTCCCTACAGTGGCATCATGAGCTAGGTCTATGCGTAGTTTCTATGCACGAGTAGAACACAAAGTAGTTGTGGGCGTTGATTTTGTTCAATATGCTTACCGTTACTAGTCAGATCTTGATTCGGTGGCATTGTGGGATGAAGCGGCCCAGACCGACCTTACACGTACTCTTACGTGAGACTGGTTCCACCGACTGACATGCACTAGTTGCATAAGGTGGCTAGCGGGTGTCTGTCTCTCCCACTTTAGTCGGATCGGATTCGATGAAAAGGGTCCTTATGAAGGGTAAATAGCAATTGGCATATGACGTTGTGGTTTTTGCGTAGGTAAGAAACGTTCTTGCTAGAAACCCATAGCAGCCACGTAAAACATGCAAACACCAATTAGAGGACGTCTAACTTGTTTTTGCAGGGTATGCTATGTGATGTGATATGGCCAAAGGATGTGATGAATGATATATGTGATGTATGAGATGATCATGTTCTTGTAATAGGAATCACGACTTGCATGTCGATGAGTATGACAACCGGCAGGAGCCATAGGAGTTGTCTTAATTTATTTATGACCCGCGTGTCAACATAAACGTCATGTAATTACTTTACTTTATTGCTAACCGTTAGCTATAGTAGTAGAAGTAATAGTTGGCGAGGCAACTTCATGGAGACACGATGATGGAGATCATGGTGTCATGCCGGTGATGATGATGATCATGGAGCCCCGAAGATGAAGATCAAAAGGAGCAATATGATATTGGCCATATCATGTCACTATTTGATTACATGTGATGTTTATCATGTTTATACATCTTATTTGCTTAGAACGACGGTAGTAAATAAGATGATCCCTCACTAAAATTTCAAGAAGGTGTTCCCCCTAACTGTGCACCGTTGCGAAAGTTCGTCGTTTCGAAGCACCATGTGATGATCGGGTGTGATAGATTCTTACGTTCGAATACAACAGGTGTTGACGAGCCTAGCATATACAGACATGGCCTCGGAACACATGCGAAACACTTAGGTTAACTTGACGAGCCTAGCATGTACAGACATGGCCTCGGAACACAAGAGACCGAAAGGTCGAGCATGAGTCGTATAGAAGATACGATCAACATGAAGATGTTCACCGATGTTGACTAGTCCGTCTCACATGATGATCGGACACGGCCTAGTTGACTCGGATCATGTAATCACTTAGATGACTAGAGGGATGTCTATCTGAGTGGGAGTTCATAAGATGAACTTAATTATCCTGAACATAGTCAAAAGGTCTTCGCAAATTATGTCGTAGCTCGCGCTTCAGTTCTACTGTTTAGATATGTTCCTAGAGAAAATTTAGTTGAAAGTTGATAGTAGTAATTATGCGGACTAGGTCCGTAAACTAAGGTTTGTCCTCATTGCTTCATAGAAGGCTTATGTCCTTAATGCACCGCCCAGTGTGCTGAACCTCGAACGTTGTCTATGGATGTTGCGAACATCTGACATACACATTTTGATAACTACGTGATAGTTCAGTTAAACGACTTAGAGTTGAGGCACCGAAGACGTTTTGAAATGTCGCGAAACATATGAGATGTTTCGAGGGCTGAAATTGGGATTTCAGGCTCGTGCCCACGTCAAGAGGTATAAGACCTCCGACGATTTTCTTAGCCTGCAAACTAAGGGAGAAAAGCTCAATTGTTGAACTTGTGCTCAGATTGTCTGAGTACAACAATCGCTTGAATCGAGTGGGAGTTGATCTTCCAGATGAAATAGTGATGGTTCTCCGAAGTCATTACCACCAAGCTGCTTGAGCTTCGTGATGAACTATAATATATCAGGGACATATATTATGATCCTTGAGATATTCGCGATGTTTGACACCACAAAAGTAGAGATCAAGAAGGAGCATCTATTGTTGATGGCTGGTGAAACCACTAGTTTCAAGAAGGGCAAGGGCAAAAAGGGATGCTTCATGAAACGGCAAATCAGCTGCTGCTCTAGTGAAGAAACCCAAGGTTGAACCCAAACCCGAGACTAAGTGCTTCTGTAATAAAGGGAACAGCCACTGGAGCAGAATTACCCTAGATACTTGGTAGATAAGAAGGCTGGCAAGGTCGATAGAAGCATATTGGATGTATTATGTTAATGTGTACTTTACTAGTACTCCTAGTAGCACCAGGGTATTAGATACCGGTTCGGTTGCTAAGTGTTAATAACTCGAAATAAAAGCTACGGAATAAACGGAGACTAGATAAAGGTGAGATGACGATATGTGTTGGAAGTATTTCCAAGGTTGATCAAATATCGTACGCTCCCTCTACCATCAAGATTGGTGTTTGCGTTGAGCATAGACATGATTGGATTATGTCTATCGCAATACGGTTATTCATTTAAAGAGAATAATGGTTACTCTGTTTATTTGAATAATACCTTCAATGGTCTTACACCTGAAATGAATGGTTTATTGAATCTCGATCGTAGTGATACACATGTTCATGCCAAAAGATAGTAATAGTACCACCTACTTGTGGCACTGCCACGTAAGTCATATCGGTATAAAACGCATGAAGAAGCTCCATGTTGATGGATCTTTGGGCTCACTTGTTTTGAAAGGTTTGAGACATGCGAACCATGTCTATTGGTGTATATGCATGAAGAAACTCCATGCAAATGGACCATTTGGACTCACTTGATTTTGAATCACTTGAGACATGCAAATCATACCACATGGGCAAGATGACTGAAAGCCTCGTTTTCAGTAAAATGGAACTAGAAAGCAACTTGTTGGAAGTAATACATTTTGATGTGTGCAATCCAATGAGTGCTGAGGCATGTAGTGGATATCGTTATGTTCTTACTTCACAGATGATTTGAGTAGATGTTGACTATATTTACTTGATGAATCACGAGTCTGAATTATTGAAAGGTTCAAGTAATTTCAGGGTGAAGTTGAAAGATCGTCGTGACAAGAGGATAAAATATCTATGATATGATCATAGAGATGAATATCTGAATTACGAGTTTGGCACAGAATTAAGACATTGTGGAAATTGTTTCACAACTAATACAGCCTGGAACACCGTAGTGTGATGGTGTGTCCGAACATCATAACTGCACCCTATTGGGTATGATGCATACCATGATGTCTCTTATCGAATTACCATGATAGTTTATGGGTTAGGCATTAGAGACAACCACATTCACTTTAAATAGGGCACCATGTAATTCCAATGAGATGACACCATATGAACTATGGTTTAGAGAAACCTAAGCTGTCATTTCTTAAAAGTTTGGGGCTGCGACGCTTATGTGAAAAAGTTTCAGGCTGATAAGCTCGAACCCAAAGCGGATAAATGCATCTTCATAGGACACCCAAAACAGTTGGGTATACCTCCTGTCTCAGATTCGAAAGCAATAAGGGATTGTTTCTAGAATCGGGTCCTTTCTCGAGGAAAAGTTTCTCTCGAAAGAATTGAGTGGGAGGATGGTGGAGACTTGATGAGGTTATTGAACCGTCTCTTCAACTAGTGTGTGGCAGAGCACAGGGAGTTGTTCCTGTGGCACCTACACCAATTGAAGTGGAAGCTTATGATAGTGATCATGAAACTTCAGATCAAGTCACTACCAAACCTCGTGGGATGACAAGGATGCATACTACTTCAGAGTGGTACGTAATCCTGTCTTGGAAGTCATGTTGCTAGACAACAATGAACCTACGAGCTATGGAGAAGCGATGGTGGGCCCGGATTCCGATAAATGGCTCGAGGCCATAAAATCCGAGAGAGGATCCATGTATGAAAACAAAGTGTAGACTTTGGCAGAACGGCTCGATGATCGTAATGCTATTGAGTACAGATGGATTTTAAAAGGAAGACGGACAATGATGGTAGGTATCACCATTAAGAAAGCTCGACTTGTCGTTAAGATGTTTTCCGACAAGTTCAAGGAGTTGACTGCGATGAGACTTTCTCACTCGTAGCGATGCTAAGAGTCTGTTGGAATTATATTAGCAATTACTGCATTATTTGTGAAATCTTGCAGATAGGATGCCAAAAACCATTGTTTCCTCGACGATTTTTGAGGAAAGGTTGTATGTGATACAACCGGAAGGTTTTGTTAATCCTGAAAGGTGCTAATAAGTATGCAAAGCTCCAGCAATCCTTCTAAGGACTGGAGTAAGCATCTCGGAGTTGGAATGTATGATTTGATAAGATGATCAAAGTTTTGGGTGTATACAAAGTTTATGAGAAACTTGTATTTCCAAAGAAGTGAGTGGGAGCACTATAGAATTTCTGATAAATATATGTTGACATATTGTTGATCAGAAATGACGTAGAATTTCTGGAAAGCATATAGGGTTATTTGGAAAGTATTTTTCAATGGAAAGTCTGGATTAAGCTACTTGAACATTGAGCATCAAGATCTATAAGGATAGGTCAAAATTCTTAATGGTACTTTCAAATGAGCACATACCTTGACATGATCTTGAAGGTGTTCAAGATGGACCAGTCAAAGAAGGAGTTCTTGCCTGAGTTGTAAGGTATGAAGTTAAGACTTAAAGCTTAACCACGGCAGAAGAAAGAGGAAGGACGAAGGTCGTCCCCTATGCTTTTGTCATAGGCTCTATACGGTATGCCATGCTATGTACCGCACCTGATGTGTGCCTTGCCACATATCTGGCAAGAGGGTACAATGGTAATCTAGGAGTAGATCACCAGATAGCGGTCTAAATTATCCTTAGAGGAATAAGGATATGTTTCTCGGTTATGGAGGTGATAAAGAGTTCGACGTAAAGAGTTACGTCGATGCAAGCTTAACACCTATCCGGATAGCTCTGAGTAGAGATACCGGATACGTATAATGGAGCAACAATTTAGAATAGCTCCAAGTAGAACAGTTATTTGAAATGGCTCCAAATATAGCGTAGTAGCTGCATCTACAAGATGACATAGAGATTTGCGAAGTACATACGGATCTGAAAGATTCAGACCCGTTGACTATAACATCTCTCACAAGCATAACATGTTCAAACCCAGAACTCATCGAGTGTTAATCACATGGTAATGTGAACTAGATTATTGACTCTAGTAAACTCTTTGGGTGTTAGTCACATGGGGATGTGACCTTGAGTGTTAATCACATATCGATGTGAACTAGATTATTGACTCTAGTGCAAGTGGGAGACTGTTGGAAATATGCCCTAGAGGCAATAATAAATTAGTTATTATTATATTTCTTTGTTCATGATAATCGTTTATTATCCAAGCTAGAATTATATTGATAGGAAACTCAGATACATGTGTGGATACATAGACAACACCATGTCCCTAGTAAGCCTCTAGTTGACTAGCTCGTTGATCAATAGATGGTTACGGTTTCCTGACCATGGACATTGGATGTCATTGATAACAGGATCACATCATTAAGAGAACGATGTGATGGACAAAGACCCAATCCTAAGCCTAGCACAAGATCATGTAGTTCGTATGCTAAAGCTTTTCTAATGTCAAGTATCATTTCCTTAGACCATGAGATTGTGCAACTCCCGGATACCGTAGGAGTGCTTTGGGTGTGCCAAACGTCACAACATAACTGGGTGGCTATAAAGGTACACTATAGGTATCTCCGAAAGTGTCTGTTGGGTTGGCATGAATCGAGACTGGGATTTGTCACTCCGTGTAAACGGAGAGGTATCTCTGGGCCCACTCGGTAGGACATCATCATAATGTGCACAATGTGATCAAGGAGTTGATCACGGGATGATGTGTTACGAAACGAGTAAAGAGACTTGCCGGTAACGAGATTGAACAAGGTATCGGGATACTGACGATCGAATCTCGGGCAAGTATCGTATCGCTAGACAAAGGGAATTGTATACGGGATTGATTAAGTCCTTGACATCATGGTTCATCCAATGAGATCATCGTGGAACATGTGGGAGCCAACATGGGTATCCAGATCCCGCTGTTGGTTATTGACCGAAGAGTCATCTCGGTCATGTCTGCATGTCTCCCGAACCCGTAGGGTCTACACACTTAAGGTTCGGTGACGCTAGGGTTATAGAGATATTAGTATGCGGTAACCCGAAAGTTGTTCGGAGTCCCGGATGAGATCCCGGACGTCACGAGGAGTTCCGGAATGGTCCGGAGGTAAAGATTTATTTCTGGGAAGTCTTGTTTTGGTCGCCGGAAAAGTTTCACGCATTATCGGTATTGTACCGGGAGTGCCGAAAGGGGTCCGGGGGTCCACCTGCTGAAATCTTGCAGATAGGATGCCAAAAACCATTGTTTCCTCGACGATTTTTGAGGAAAGGTTGTATGTGATACAACCGGAAGGTTTTGTTAATCCTGAAAGATGCTAATAAGTATGCAAAGCTCCAGCAATCCTTCTAAGGACTGGAGTAAGCATCTCGGAGTTGGAATGTATGCTTTGATAAGATGATCAAAGTTTTGGGTGTATACAAAGTTTATGAGAAACTTGTATTTCCAAAGAAGTGAGTGGGAGCACTATAGAATTTCTGATAGTATATGTTGACATATTGTTGATCAGAAATGACGTAGAATTTCTGGAAAGCATATAGGGTTATTTGGAAAGTGTTTTTCAATGGAAAGCCTGGATTAAGCTACTTGAACATTGAGCATCAAGATCTATAAGGATAGATCAAAACTTAATGGTACTTTCAAATGAGCACATACCTTGACATGATCTTGAAGGTGTTCAAGATGGATCAGTCAAAGAAGGAGTTCTTGCCTGAGTTGTAAGGTATGAAGTTAAGACTTAAAGCTCGACCACGGCAGAAGAAAGAGGAAGGACGAAGGTCGTCCCCTATGCTTTTGTCATAGGCTCTATACGGTATGCCATGCTGAGTACCGCACCTGATGTGTGCCTTGCCACATATCTGGCAAGAGGGTACAAAGGTAATCTAGGAGTAGATCACCAGATAGCGGTCTAAATTATCCTTAGAGGAATAAGGATATGTTTCTCGGTTATGGAGGTGATAAAGAGTTCGACGTAAAGAGTTACGTCGATGCAAGCTTAACACCTATCCGGATAGCTCTGAGTAGAGATACCGGATACGTATAATGGAGCAACAATTTAGAATAGCTCCAAGTAGAACAGTTATTTGAAATGGCTCCAAATATAGCGTAGTAGCTGCATCTACAAGATGACATAGAGATTTGCGAAGTACATACGGATCTGAAAGATTCAGACCTGTTGACTATAACATCTCTCACAAGCATAACATGTTCAAACCCAGAACTCATCGAGTGTTAATCACATGGTAATGTGAACTAGATTATTTTTTGGTATAAACATTCATTACTAGTATGAGGACGGCCGCGAAGCGAAGCCGGCCGGCCGCCACCCATCGCGTGCGCCTAGGGCTCTCGATGGAGCCTGCGGCCTCCATGTCGTCGGCGAATAGGCGAAGGGCGGCCTCAGAGGCCCTGGAGCTGCAGCTACGGCGGAGGACGCTCGAGACCATGCTGGAGCAGTGCGGTTATCGAGACGATGTTCAGGAGTGCGAGGACGGGAATCCGGGCTAGGGGCGGACGGCTGGGCGGCGACATCAGTGACGAGGAGGGGCGACCCCCGGCACCGGGGTTGGCGTATCCAAGGGCAGTCCACGGTGGCTGCGGCGAGGGTAGGCTCATATTCCGTTCATGGAGCTCTCCCGGCACCGCCGCCCCATTTCCCATCTCTTCCCGATCCGGCGCCGCACCATCGTCTCCTATCTCTCCCTGAAGTCACGATACTGGTGGTTGCCAGGGGCTCGATCCAATGAAACGCAGGATGGTCGGACACTCCAGTGCGGATGCTTGCAAGGGCGTGCTGGCCCTCGCTTGGAAGGGGATGAGACTGTCAGGAAGTTAACTTGGTTGGCGAGAGACCAGGTGAGCTTATGAATTTCTTAAAATTCATTTACTTAAGAATGCAATCTTCCGGTGTTCACTGATATAACGTGTTGTATTTTGCATACTTTTTGTAGTTTCAGTAAGATTGATCACATAGATGATTCTACATGGATAGAGATATCCACTTAGTGCACATCTGTTGAGATTCAAAAGGTAATTGACATTAGTTGAGATTCAAAAGGTACTTGATTTTTGTGAAAATTATCGGTTCATGTTGTGCCCATTTGTAGACTTTTTCTCAGTTTTAAAAAAAATATTTGTATGTACAAGCTGAATTCAGGTGCGGTACAAGCCATGGTGCACTATATACTTACCAAGGGTGATGTGTTGTTGGTTGAAAAATTGCCTTAGTTAATAGCTTCGGCTTAATATTTGACACGGACTTGAACCATTTGCAGTGTCATTGTCAGGCTGATTATTGCTATGGAGAATGAAACATCCATGCTATCGATGAAGAACAATCTCACAAAATTGGATATATCTTCTTGTGCTATTATTGCTGAAATTAAGAGGCGCACTATAAGTCTGAGGAATTGTCAAGCTTTGTGTACCTTATAATAGTAGCACCCATGGATGCGTGAAGTTGAGTAATATTAATACTACTTAATCGTTGACGACATATATCCAGTTAGCGAACGATTTGGTTGGTTAAGGAGACACAATGACTACTGAGAAGAAAACAAGTGGAAGAGAGTCTTTATTTGTCGATGTATGATGGAAATCAGATGCCCACCTTGCTTAACACATATTTCCGAATTAAAAGAATAATTTGATCAATGTTTCTAAGTTTTTTATTATTATATGGCAACACATGGACATTCGGCTTTTGCCCGTTGCAACGCACGGGCATTCCACTAGTAGTACTAGTTTACCTGTACGCAGCCGACTCGGCATATGACTACAAGTCCGTCCCGGACTAGTTTATTCCTAATCGTGATTATCTCTAACACACGAACTGAAGACAAACACTACTCAAAAGTTTTGTGCTCAGCGCACCCAGTTGATGCATGCTTGTGCAACCATAGTTGGAAGAGAATGATATTGTTCAGCAGCAAGACTAATAGAGCATGCACAAAGTAAAAACAAAATAGGATACATAAAACTTGGGAAAATGTTACGAAATCCTGCAACCAAAATAGTGCAAATGACTTGGTTTTCTATTTATAATATGTAAAAACCTATTTGGATGGAATAAAAAATCTAACCACACAATTTGATATTTCCCGGTTTCCATGGACAAATAACCAATGATACCAATGATCTTTTCTTGGTTTCCATGGAAAAATAGCTCGGCCTACCTCTTCAAATGAAAGATAAGACAAATATATATCTCTGTTATAGATACCCAATCTTGCACCTTATCCAACTAAGTTTTAATCGTTGTATAATTTCATCTGCATGCGATCATATATTATTCTCTAGACACACAAAACACATTAAAAGAAAACACCATCTAATCAACCACTGTACATTTTTTTGGTATATCCTTTCAAATTCTCATTAAAAAGGACTGTAAAAAATACATCAACAAAGCTCAAGCAATGTAGTTAACAAATGAGCGTTTAAAAAACTAGGGGTGTTTTTGTAAGGGTCTGTGATGCTTAATATGGTCTTTGGCCTTTTCCCCAAAAGCAGGAAGAAAAGAAAAACCACTGCAGCATGTTTGAGATTTCCTATCTAGATTTCAGGCTAAATATAAAGGCATCGCCGCTGGATGGTCTCATTTATATTTTATAAACCTTACGTCAACAAAGTCGACAACCGAACACGTGACGCGCACTAGGTCCAGGTCAAAGTTTCAGCTTGGCATGCATGCATGCATGGCCAGGACGACGGGAGACAAGCAAGCTCTCCAACGAAGCACGTTATGGTTTGACACAACGACCTTTACTTAACTTAACCGGTCGGTCACTTTCCCGCCAATCCCGCAGCAACCCTCGATGATTAGGTTCCCATCTCTTTCCCGTATGTATCACCTCCGTCCAGACTTATTACACCGACTCTCATTTTGGGCTAATTTTACCAACAAATTTAACTAAAAAACCTAAATTATATATCACAAAAATTATACCATCGGAAAGCTATTCTAAATACAAATCCAATAGTGTACTTTTTCTAGCACATATTCTATATTTTATTACTTATATCAATGGTCAAATTTTGACACAAAATACTACGGGCATAATAAACCCATACGAAGTTAGTACTAATGTACTAATCAGGCTGGTTTTGTACGAGAAATAGTGCAAATTAATATCCTCTGTTTTGCACCGTACTTGGATTACGATTGGAATATGTAATAGTAATAGTACTTGGATTAGGATTGCCCTAACCAACTTTAGGACCTAGCAGAAGGCCCTGTCCACGAAAAGGATGGGAAACTGCTGCCATGAATTGATTTCCGTGTCCCTGCTCGACCGGTCGCTGCTTTTCGTTGAGCGTACCACCATGGATCAATCAGGTTCACTAGTAATTAACATCCTGACGATCGAGCAGTTAACAACGGGAATAATGTCTCTTTGTTAGGAGTACAAATCGAGTACACATCGATCCGTCGAGGTTCCCGGCTTTTGGTGGGCTAAAAAAAAAGCCGTGTTTCGCTCCTGCTTTGCTGCTGCATTTCGCTGACGGGAAGACCGCTCCGCAGATCATGCTGCGGACGGGCGTGCTTTAGAAGAAGAAAACCATGTTGATTGCATCGATCGCTTGCGTTTCCATGCACTCCATGGACCATGATGCTGGTACGTGCCTCAGGCGGTCAGGCCTAAATCAGGGCCGGCCCTGTGTTTCGGAAGGCCCTAGGCGAACTCGACGACATGGGCTCCCACTGGTAGAAAAAGGGCCTGTTGTCCCGGTTCGTAAGGGCCTTTTGTCCCGGTTCTGGAACCGGGACTAAAGGGTCGGTATTAATGCCCTGTCCCTTTAGTCCCGATTCAATGCAGAATCGGGACAGATGGGCCTCCACGTGGCCTGTGCACGGAGCCCAGGCAGAAGATCCTTTGTTCCCGGTTGGTGGCACCAACCGGGACCAATAGGCATCCATGCATCAGCATTTTTGTGGTTGGAGTTTTTATTTTTTTTAAAAGGGGGGGGGGTTGGGGGTTTTGGGGGGGGGGGGTTAATTTAGGTGTTTCATATATTGTGTTAGCTAGCTATAATTAATAGAGAGAAGTGTCATCTCTTATGTCTGTGCTTGGTCGACGCTACGTACTATACATACGTATAGAGAGGACTAGACACGCTAGCTAGCTAGTAAGCAAATGAAGGAAACAGAAGATCGTCATGAACATATATGCATACAGAGATGAGTGATATCGAACACCTCTCCTTCTCCGAAAGATTGGTCGAACAACAAGTTCTCGTATATCTATCCGACACTACCGGCTACATATATACAATAATTATCTCTTACAAATATAATCATACGGACTCATGGTCCACATAGTATTCTCCATCTTCAGGGATCACGTGGTCAAGAAAAAATGCCGCCAATTTCTCTTGAATTGCTCGCATGCGAGCTGGTGCTAGGAGTTCATCCCGCTTCCGAAACATCTAATTTAAAGAAGGGGGTCAATACATATATATATGAATGATTGAAACTCAACACAAATGATGGTAATAAAATAAAATTATGAATGTTGTTATTTACGTACTTCATATTGTTCGTCAGTGTAGCCCCGCTCACAGGTCGTGTGGCGGATGGACTCGCAAACGTAGTATCCACAGAAATCATTCCCTTGTTCCTGCCACAACCACTTTACAAGAAATAGAGGTCAATCAAACTGATAAGCAAGAATGTCAAATGGTATTGATGAAACTAGCGCTTGAATGACTAGTAGATGCGCGGAACATGCTACTATAGTACTTACTTTCGGGTGTCTAAATTGCAGCTCCTTCGGCAGTCCCGGAGCTTTTCTGGTGAATTTTCTCCAAACCCTGCCGGACAAAGAAAAAAATTACTTGATATATCAGGAAATGAACAAAGTTGCTGATATGGTGGATAATGATCGATTTAACTTACTTCCCGAGTATTTGAGTCATGTCTGCATAGTCCTGGGGATCTTTTCGTCTTGAGTCTAAGACGGTTACTAGTCCCTGCTCAAGCTTAATATGTAGGAGAATATAGTGGAAACTGCACACGCATGCATAACTCATCAATTACATTACTATAACCTTGACTAATATATAAGGGAAACCGAATACGCACAAGACAGTAACACTCACTTGAAGTTGTAAGGAAAGAGTATTATATCTTTGTTTTCATTTATTACCAACGATCGTAGCAAGTTGGCCTCGGTAGCTGCGGAAATTTAACCTGAGTTGCATCTATGAGATATGTGTTAATGAACCCAATATCACCGACTTGTCTTTTCTTCAATTCGGCGATCTTCAATCTGCATAATATAGTGAGGATGATTATAAATACATGCAATGAAAGAGCTGAGCTATATAGAGAGACTTAATGACAGAAGTAGTACTACTTACAGACAGTAGCAGGCGACCGTTGTTTTATCGAGGGCCAATTGATTGAAAAACTGATAGAACTCCTCAAATGGAACAGGCAACAGTTCAATTCCAACGAGGTCATGCTCCTTTTTTACTTTCACATACAAAGTACTCCTCCCCCCAGAGTCTCTGTAGATTTTCAAGTATCAATCATGCAATCTTCGCATCATCATTGATAGAGATCTTTCATCTTTGACGAGAGGCTTCCCGTACTCGTATCTTTGTATCTGCACCTCCATGGGTTCATAATGTACATCGTCGGGCAGGTAATCTGCAAGATTGCTATAAACGGGCACCATCCTCGGATCATTAGCGACGTTGTGGCTAGGCACCTTGAGCGGGGGGCACGATTGCTTCGCTTGTTCGCCGAGCTAGGCAATTTGTTTCCCAGCTCGTCGTTCTTTCAGCCTTTGATCACTGACAGTACTTCCCGACCGCTCCGCTTCGGCAAATTCCTTTCCAATAATGCGCTCATAGTTTCCTTTCGGCGGAGACTTGGGTGGTTTTGTCAGGGCAGCCAGAGTGCGCTTCACTTTCACCGGATCTACCTTCTCCTCCGGAAGTGGATGTCTCTTTGCTTTCAACCCTTGAAACCAGTCATCCACTTCGGTTCGTGCGATCTCGGCGTTGTCCTCCGGGGTCCTCTCGTATGGTAACTTCTCTGGAGTCTTCAGAGAAGGACCGAATCTGCATGTCCTCCCGCCTCTGGCTGTACTGCTAGACGCCGGCCGAGCAGACGGAGCGGTTGTCTTCTTTACTTGCTTACGAGGCGGAGGAGAAGGACTACGACGCGCCGGAGCAGCCGAAGCGGCGGCAGGTCTCTTCCGCCCTTGCTGACGAGGCGGAGAAGGAGGAGGCTGGCTGCTCAGGCGCGTCGGCGCAGGCGGAGAAGGAGGCAGAGTGCCTCCACGCGCTGGAGAAGGAGCCGGTCGAGTGCCCTGATCGTCACTCGCCGGAGAAGGAGGCGGTGGAGGAGGCGGAGTGCCCTGACTCGCCGGAGGAGGAGGCGGTGGAGGAGGCGGAGTGCCCTGACTTACCAGAGGAGGAGGAGGAGGCGGAGGCGTCCAGTTCGGAAGGTTGATGAGCTCCTTCCGCCATAGGCATGGAGTCTTCAGAGCAGACCCCAGCCTAGTCTCCCCTTCACCGGTAGGGTGGTCAAGCTGGAGGTCCTCAAATCCCTCCGTTATTTCATCCACCATCACCCTAGCATATCCTTCTGGAATTGGCCGGTAGTGAAAAGTTGCGCCAGGTTTAGTAGGATAAACAGAGCCAACAGCCGCCTTGACCTTCAAATTCATCCATTGCGTCATAAGGTGGCAATTTTGAGACTCCGTGATAGCATCCACGGGATAGCTGGCAGGAGCCGTCAAGGCATGCTCCGGCTGAAGCAGCTCGGTGGAAGCCACGCTGCTTCTCCGCTGAGATGGCGGGGTAGCTTCGGGGGAAGCTTCGGCAGTACGTTTGCTGCGATTTGCTTCTCGTTCCTCTATCACTTGTACCCTTGCTTGCAGCGCCTGCATTTGGGTCTGCTCCACTTTTTTCCTCCTCTCATGGGATTTGTAACCGCCTGCGTCCGGAAACCCAACCTTCCACGGAATGGAGCCTGGCGTGCCTCGTGTCCGTCCAGGGTGCTCAGGATTCCCGAGGGCCATTGTGAGCTCGTCGTTCTCTCTGTCTGGAAAGAACGTCCCTTGCTGCGCTGCTTCGATATAGTGCTGAAGCTTCCTGATTGGTATGTCCATTTGATCGTTCGTCCAAATGCACTTTCCTGTTACAGGGTCCAAGGTTCCGCCAGCCCTGAAGAACCAAGTCCGGCAACGGTCTGGCCAGTTAATTGTCTCAGGTTCGATCCCTTTATCAACCAGATCATTCTCAGTCTTGGCCCACTTAGGCTGGGCTACGAGGTAGCCACCTGACCCCGTGCGATGGTGATGCTTCTTCTTCGCAGCATTTTGCTTGTTTGTCGCCGACATATTCTTACTCTTTTCCGATGTCTTGTGGGCCACAAATGCGGGCCAGTGATCTCTGATCTTCTCATATCTGCCCTTGAATTCTGGTGCCTCATTATTTTCGACAAACTTATTCAGCTCTTTCTTCCACCTCCTGAATAGTTCTGCCATTCTCTTAAGAGCAAAAGACTTGATTAATTGCTCTTTAACTGGCTTCTCTGGATTATCCCCTGGCGGTAGGGTGAAATTTGACTTCAGCTCAGCCCAAAGATCATTTTTCTGCATATCATTGACATAAGACACCTCAGGGTCTTCTGTAGCCGGCTTAAATCATTGCTGGATGCTGACCGGGATCTTGTCCCTAACCAAAACCCCGCATTGAGCAACAAATGCGCTCTTTGTCCGGAGGGGTTCAATCGGTTGGCCGTCGGGCGCGATTGCTATGATCTCAAACTTTTCATCCGAGCTCAACTTTTTCTTCGGGCCTCGTCTCTTTACCGAAGTTGTGCTCGATCCGGAGGGCTAGAAAAAAGAACAAAGACTTAATTAATATGTGTACATACCAAAACAATGAATGCATCAATTAGCTAGTCAGCAGAAGCTTAACTAATATATATACCTGGCCGGACTCGGTTCGGTCACCGGAGACGTCATCACGGTCTCCTTCTTGCACCGGCATTGGGTCACCGGAGCCGTCCTCACGGCCTCCTTCTTGCACCAGCATTAGGTCACCGGAGCCATCATAATCAGCTGCTTCCAGACAAGACAGATGGATATATTAGTGGCAAAAACATAGAACTAATATTAATTAGTGGCCTCGACGCTGCTTCTCTAGGGTTTGGGGTGGCCTGATGCTACTTCTCTAGGGTTTGGGGTGGCCTCGACAACGCTTCAAGGATAAAAAAAGAAGAGGAAGAAGAAAAAAAAGAGGAGAAGAAAGAATAGACCTCTATTCTTTCTTCTCCTCTTTTTTTCTTCTTCTTCTTCCTCTTTTTTTATCGGGAACGAGGGTCGTCGAGGGTCACCGAGCGATAGAGGAAACCCTAAATAGCAAGTATTGTGGGTGTGAGATACATGTGGCCGTCGGTGTCGGACACTACATCCACGTCCCACAAGTGACGTGGGCGTCGAAGCCCGCGTCACTTGTGGGACGTGGGATGTAGTGTCCGACACCGACGGCCACATGTATCTCACACCGATGATACTTTCTATTTAGGGTTTCCTCTACCGTTCGGCGACCCTCGACGACCATCGTTCCATAAAAAAAGAGGAAGAAGAAGAAGAAAAAGGAGAAGAACTCCTCTATTCTTTCTTCTCCTCTTTTTTTTCTTTCCTCTTCTTTTTTTATCCTCTTCTTCCTCTCATGTTCGAGAGGATCGCCGAGGGGTCGGGAGGTTGCCTAGTGTCAAAGGATTCAACAAAACCATGTCTTCATCATTAGGCGAAAGTAACAGGTGCATGATGGTACGAAGCTCTCCAAAGTTATTTTGGAACGGAGTCCCAGATAAGATAATTCGCTTTTTGGTACAAAGTTCAGCAAGAACCTTCCAAATATCGTTATTTGGAAGGCCTTTGCTGAAATTCATACAAAAAGGCAAATTATCCTATCCGGGACACCATTCCAAAATAACTTTGGAGGACTTCGTCATGCCCTGGTTACTTCCGGCTAATGATGAAGCCATGGATTTCTTCAATACTTTGACACTAGGAAACCTCTCTCGACCCCTCGGCGATCCTCGACCCCTCGAACCCTCGACGACCCTGGAACCCTCGACCCCTAGACGACCCTGGAACCCTCGACCCTCGATCCCTCGACCCTATAGAACCCTCGAAAGAAAAAAGAAGGAAGAAGAAGAATCGAAGAAAAAAAAGAAGAAAAAGAGGAGAAGAAGAAAGGAATAGTGGAGAAGAAGAGAAAATAGATATTCTATTTTCTCTTCTTCTCCACTATTCCTTTCTTCTTCTCCTCTTCTTTTTCTTCTTTTTTCTTCTTCTTATTTATTTCTCCTCTTCTTTTCCTCTCCTCTTCTTCTTTCTTTCCTCTTCTTATTTTCTTCTTTCCTATCCTTCTTTTTCTAAAATTGTAACTTTTGCATATATAAAACTTTTCTAAAATTGTAACTTTCTATATATGAACAAAAAACTTTCTATGAACAAAAAAACATTTTTAACATATATATTTAGCAAATTCTAGCCACATACATCACATACACATATACATTATAGCCACATACACATATACATCACATATGAACAAAAAAATAAACTAATAAAAATAAAAAAAACATATTGCAACATATGAACAAAAACATATAGCCACATACATACACATACATTATATATATATGAAAAAAATATAAACTATAAAGGCCAACGGACAAGAAACAAAGTTATAGCTGTGCGCCTCTGAGAGTATGATCAGGCGCAGGCAGGCACGCACAGGGATTTGAACTGTGCGCATAAACATTGGCGACAACGCATCCCCTGGTCCTGCGCGACCGGCCGGCAGGGCTTGGCCAATGGCCCCAAAAAATCATCAAAGAGATCCTAGAAAACGCGCAGGCCAGTACTATGCCTTCCCAACGTTTTTTAGCCAAAAGCCACTGCGCTGTTTCTCTGTTGGCGGCGCGCGGCGCCAGCGCAGTGAATTAATTCACTTACTTCTCGGTAGGCGCGCGCACCAGACAGTCCTTTCAAAACAGACGACAGGTCCTAAGGTGGCGCACTCGGTTCCAGGCCCGCAGGACCAGTTTTGGTCGCAGGGCGCTGACAAGTACGGCTGATGCGATCACAGGGGGCAGTTCATTATTGCCTCCGGCCTCTGATAATGGACGATCAGTCCCAACGGCAGTCCTGTAAAACAACATTTTGGCTAACACGGCAAAGCGACGTTCAAAAGCGCAGCAGTCCCCCATACATCTCTTTCTTCTATTAGATGAAAAAGAGAAAAATGAGGGTGCGATGCGACGAGGGAGGAATCTAGTTTCAGCCATCAGCGCGGCCGAATGTGCGAGAAGGCCAGGAGCAGGGCCACCCAAAGCAAACACTTGGGAAAGAACGTGAAGGATTGTCGAACACGCTAAGTTCTGCAAATATATATAGCAGAGCATGGTCCTCTGGTTAAGTTTGCCACGAACGGTACAGCCCTCTTTAGTCCCGGTTATGCACCAAACCGTGACCCAAAAGCCGCCGCTCCCAAATGCGCTGGGGACTTATGGTCACCGCGTTGTGCCACCAATCGGTACTAAAAGAGGGCATTGGTCACAGATTGAATCCCTCGAAACCGTGTCATCCAATGCCCCTCTTTATCCCGTTTCTGGACTTGCGCACCAACCGGACCAAAGGCCTAATAACATCTTTGACTGCCCACCACGCCAATGTTTAGTCCCACCTCGCTAGTTGAGAGGGAGCCGCACCTGTATAAGGTGCGGTGCCTTCCCTCTCGAGCTCCTCTCTAAAGCAGGCTTTCGGGCCTAACCGTGCAATCTGTGCCTGTGGGCCTACTGGGCCTCCTCGCGGGCCTGAATCCTGGCCCATGGTAGGGTTTCTAGTCGTATTCAGGCCGTGGGTGCCCAGTAGGTGGCACTTTTTTTGTTTTTGTTTCTACTTACAACAAAATACTTATTGTTGCTATATTTAATTTTTTTCCAGTTTTTTTGTTTTGTTTTCTGCATTATTTATTTTCTTTTGTTTTTGCTTTATTTTTTAATTCTTTTTGCTTTTAGTTTTAGAAAAATTATAAACTTCTGTTAGTGCCATTAGTTTTCAAATTTGAAAACACTTTTTTGTTTTCTTTGTTTCTTTATTTTTTATTTTGTTTCTACTTACAACAAAATACTTATTGTTGCTATTTTTATTTTTTCATTTTTTGTTTTGTTTTCTGTAATTATTTATTTTCTTTTGTTTTTTGCTTTATTTTTTAATTCTTTTTGCTTTTTAGGTCAGCAAAATTATAAACTTTCTGTTGCTTTATTTATTTTATTTTGTTTCTACTTACAACAAAATACTTATTGTTGCTATTTTTCCAGTTTTTTTGTTTTGTTTTCTGCATTATTTATTTTCTTTTGTTTTTTGCTTTATTTTTTTTTTTTGCTTATTAGTTTTAGAAAAATTATAAACTTTCTGTTAGTGCGATTAGTTTTCAAATTTGAATAGTTAAAATTTGAAATCTTTGAAAATTGTTTGAATCACAAGTTTGTGATTAACTTACTAAAAAATGAGAATAGATGCGCTTATAGAGAAAATTCAACCTAAATTCCTAGTAAATTTCTATGAATTTCAGAGAAATTCACTATGAATTTAGGTTAAACTTTTCTTTATTATGGCATCTATTTTCATTTTGAGAGGAGCTCAACAAGGCAGAGAGGGAAGGGCTTATAAACCGGTGTGAGCCCCCTTCGGTTGGCGAGGTGGGAGTAAACTCTGCTCGCAACGAGGACCAACCCTTTAGTCCCGGTTTGTGGCACAAACCGGGAATAATGGTCATGGGCCAGGGGCGAGGAGCAAAATTATAAACTTTCTGTTAGTGCCATTAGTTTTACAAAGTTGAAAGTTGGCATGGGCCAGGGACTAATGGTCATGGTATTACGAGGGCCGAACCATAAGACATGAAAGCATTTCAAATGAACTCTGAAAAAGTTGAAAGTTGGCATGGTATCATAATTTCACCCACATAGCATGTGTATGTACAAAACGGACAATGGTAGCATGTTCGTGTGTTACAAAGTTGGCATGGTATCATCATAATAGTTGCGGGAGAAAGTCTTCACTTTTTCTTTGCTTGTGTCATTTGCTTATTGCGCCATAACCATGCATAATCTTCATTGTTTATCAGGATGCTTGGCTCAGCCTTGACATTGAAGGGAGGAATTTCATGAAACTTTTCATAATCTTCAGACATGTCTGTCTTGCCGTCCACTCCCAGGATGTCCCTTTTTCCTGAAAGAACTATGTGGCGCTTTGGCTCATCGTATGATGTATTCGCTTCCTTATTTTTTCTTTTTTCGGTTTGGTAGACATGTCCTTCACATAGATAACCTGTGCCACATCATTGGCTAGGACGAACGGTTCGTCAGTGTACCCAAGATTTTTCAGATCCACTGTTGTCATTCCGTACTGTGGGCCTACCTATACCCCACCGCCTAACAGATTGACCCATTTGCACTTAAACAAAGGGACCTTAAAATCAGGTCCGTAGTCAAGTTCCCATATGTCCACTATGTAACCATAATATGTGTCCTTTCTGCTCTCGGTTGCTGCATCAAAGCGGACACCGCTGTTTTGGTTGGTGCTCTTTTGATCTTGGACGATCATGTAAAATGTATTCCCATTTATCTCGTATCCTTTGTAAGTCAATACAGTCAAAGATGGTCCCCTGGACAACAAGTACAACTCATCACAAACAGTGTTGTCACCTCTAAGACGTGTTTCCAACCAACTGCTGAAAGTCCTGATGTGTTCACATGTAATCCAGTCGTCGCACTGCTCCGGGTGTTTGGAGCGCAGACTGTTCTTGTGTTCATCGACATACGGGGTCACCAAGGTAGAGTTCTGTAGAACTGTGTAGTTTGCTTGAGACCAAGAATATTTGTCCCTGCATATTATTGAGTCTCTTCCAAGAGTGCCTTTTCCAGTCAGTCTCCCCTCATACCGTGATTTAGGGAGACCTATTTTCTTAAGGCCAGGAATGAAGTCAACACAAAACCCGATAACATCCTCTGTTTGATGGCCCATGGAGATGCTTCCTTCTGGCCTAGCGCGGTTACGGACATATTTCTTTAGGACTCCCATGAACTACTCAAACGGGAACATATTGTGTAGAAATACGGGCCCCAGGATGACAATCTCGTCGACTAGATGAACTAGGACGTGCGTCATGATATTGAAGAAGGATGGTGGGAACACCAGCTCGAAACTGATAAGACATTGCGCCACATCACTCCTTAGCCTTGGTACGATTTCTGAATCAATCACCTTCTGAGAGATTGCATTGAGGAATGCACATAGCTTCACAATGGCTAATCGGACGTTTTCCGGTAGAAGCCCCCTCAATGCAACCGGAAGCAGTTGCGTCATAATCACGTGGCAGTCATGAGACTTTAGGTTCTAAAACTTTTTTCTCTGGCATATTTATTATTCCATTTATATTCGACGAGAAGCCAGTCGTGACCTTCATACTGAGCAGGCATTCAAAGAAGATTTCTTTCTCTTCTTTCGTAAGAGCGTAGCTAGCAGGACCTTTATACTGCTTCGGAGGCATGCCGTCTTTTTTGTGCAAACGTTGCAGGTCCTCCCATGCCTCAGGTGTATCTTTTGTCTTCCCATACACGCCCAAGAAGCCTAGCAGGTTCACGCAAAGGTTCTTCATCATGTGCATCACGTCGATTGAGGAGCGGACCTCTAGGTCTTTCCAGTAGGGTAGGTCCCAAAATATAGATTTCTTCTTCCACATGGGTGCGTGTCCCTCAGCATCATTCGGAACAGCTAGTCCACCGGGACCCTTTCCAAAGATTACGTAGTGTAAATCATTGACCATAGCAAGCACGTGATCACAGGTGCGCATGGCGGGCTTCTTCCGGTGATCTGCCTCGCCTTTCAAATGCTTGCCTTTCTTTCGACATTGATGGTTGGTCGGAAGAAATCGACGATGGCCCAGGTACACATTCTTCCTGCATTTGTCCAGGTATATACTTTCAGTGTCATCTAAACAGTGCATGCATGCGTGGTATCATTTATTTGTCTGTCCTAAAAGGTTACTGAGAGCGGGCCAATCGTTGATGGTCACGAACAGCAACGCCTTAAGGTTAAATTCCTCCTGTCTGTGCTCATCCCACGTACGTACACCGTTTCCATTCCACAACTGTAAACGTTCTTCAACTAATGGCCTTAGGTACACATCAATTTCGTTGCCGGTTGCTTAGGGCCTTGGATGAGAACTGGCATCATAATGAACTTCCGCTTCATGCACATCCAAGGAGGAAGGTTATACATACATAGAGTCACGGGCCAGGTGTTGTGATTGCTGCTCTGCTCCCCGAAAGGATTAATGCCATCCGCGCTTAAAGCAAACCATACATTCCTTGGGTCCTTTGCAAACTCATCCCAGTACTTTCTCTCGATTTTTCTCCACTGCGACCCGTCAGCGGGTGCTCTCAACTTCCCATCTTTCTTTCGGTTCTCACTGTGCCATCGCATCAACTTGGCATGCTCTTCGTTTCTGAACAGACGTTTCAACCGTGGTATTATAGGAGCATACCACATCACCTTCGCAGGAACCCTCTTCCTGGGGGGCTCGCCGTCAACATCACCAGGGTCATCTCGTCTGATCTTATACCGCAATGCACCGCATACCAGGCATGTGTTCAGATCCTTGGATGCACCGCGGTAGAGGATGCAGTCATTAGGGCATGCATGTATCTTCTCCACCTCCAATCCTAGAGGGCATACGACCTTCTTTGCTGCGTACGTACTGTCGGGCAATTCGTTATCCTTTGGAAGCTTCTTCTTCAATATTTTCAGTAGATTCTCAAATCCTTTGTCAGGCACAGCATTCTCTGCTTTCCACTGCAGCAATTCCAGTACGGTACCGAGCTTTGTGTTGCCATCTTCGCAATTGGGGTACAACCCTTTTTTGTGATCCTCTAACATGGGATCAAACTTCAGCTTCTCAAATCCTTTGTCAGCCACAGCATTCTCTGCCTTCCACTGCAGCAATTCCAGTACGGTACCGAGCTTTGTGTTGCCATCTTCGCAATTGGGGTATAACCCTTTTTTGTGATCCTCTAACATGCGATCGAACTTCAGCTTCTCCTTTTGACTTTCGCATTGCGTCCTTGCATCGATAATGACCCGGCGGAGATCATCATCATCGGGCACATCGTCTGGTTCCTCTTGATCTTCAGCAGCTTCACCCGTTGCAGCATCATTGGGCACATCGTCTGGTTCCTCTTGATCTTCACCAGCTCCCCCCGTTGCAGCATCACCGTATTCAGGGGGCACATAGTTGTCATCGTACTCTTCTTCTTCGCCGTCTTCCATCATAACCCCTATTTCTCCGTGCCTCGTCCAAACATTATAGTGTGGCATGAAACCCTTGTAAAGCAGGTGGGAGTGAAGGATTTTTCGGTTAGAGTAAGACCTCGTATTCCCACATTCAGTGCATGGACAACACATAAAACCATTCTGCTTGTTTGCCTCAGCCGCATCGAGAAACTCATGCACGCCCTTAATGTACTCGCGGGTGTGTCTGTCACCGTACATCCATTGTCGGTTCATCTGCGTGCATTATATATAATTAAGTGTCCAAATTAATAGAAGTTCATCATCACATTAAAACCAAAGTGCATACATAGTTCTCATCTAACAACATATAGCTCTCCATAGCATCTAATTAATTAAACCATACATTGAAACTATGTAAAACATTTCAATGCGAAAACAAATGCGATCATAATCGCAACCAAGGTAACAATTGATCCAACGGCATAATGATACCAAGCCTCGGTATGAATGTCATATTTTCTAATCTTTCTAATCTTCAAGCGCATTGCATCCATCTTGATCTTGTGATCATCGACGACATCCGCAACATGCAACTCCAATATCATCTTCTCCTCAATTTTTTTTATTTTTTCCTTCAACAAATTGTTTTCTTCTTCAACTAAATTTAACATCTCGACAATAGGGTCGGTTGGCATTTCCGATTCACATACATACTACATAAATAAAATCTATGTCACGTTGGTCGGCATAATTTTCGTAAACAATAAATGAACCAATAGTTATAAAGATAATATATATACCACATCCGAATCATAGATAGGACAAGGGCCGACGTGGGCGGATACCAAAACCATCGCACTATATAAGATGCAATAATAAAAGTAAGAAAATAATACAAGTATCTATGTAAACATACAAGTAAGAATATTTTTCCTTTCAGAAAGAAGATAAAACAAGAGGCTCACCACGGTGGTGCCGGCGATGAGCTCGGCGTGGGTGATTGACAGCGGTGAAGACGGGGACGGGGCGTGACGGACCGCTAAACCTAGACAAATATTATGGAAAATGGAGCTTGGAGGTCAAGCTTGGAGAGGAGAAAGCTTAAGTAGTGTGGCTCGGGCATTCCATCGAACACCTTGTGTGCATAGGAGGTGAGCTAGAGCACCACCAAGCCCTCTCCCCCTCGGCCAGAGAAAAAACAGAGCACTGGGGTGCTCTGCTCGCGAGCGAGGGGTATATATAGGCACCTCATTGGTCCCGGTTGGTGACATGAGCCGGGACTAAAGGGGAGCCTTTGGTCCCGGTTCAAGCCACCAACCGGGACCAATGGTGATGGGCCAGGAGCGAGGCCCATTGGTCCCGGTTCATCCCACCAACCGGGACCAAAAGGTCCAGATGAACCGGGACCAATGGCCCACGTGGCCCGGCCGGCCCCCTAGGCTCATGAACCGGGACCAATGCCCATATTGGTCCCGGTTCTGGACTGAACCGGGACTAATGGGCTGACCTGGCCTGGACCAAAGCCCTGTTTCTACAAGTGTCCTATGTCCTAAGTCCTAAGATAATATATATATATGTATGCGTGTTCGTTATATAGTATATAAACATCTACGTAAATAACTTCAATCACGACTCTAATTCCTTAAAATAATGACGCTCACTGAATAATTCACATGATCGATCACGAGCAACATACTCACACTAACAGGCTAATGTCCTAAAATCATGAAGAAAAGATCAAAAGAGCATACAAAGAATTAGGAATTTATAGATCGGATGATTGGAACCCTAGACATGTTACATAGAATGACAAAAAATTGATAGATTGGATTACAATACGTACATACTAAATAAAGAATAAATAAACTATTGAGGATTGTCAAATTGAGGTTTGGGGATGGATAGGAACATGGATGCGTCATTTCTTGACTTCCAGTCGGATGCGTACTTGTATATGTATTGCCGTATTGCCGCGGTGCCGGATGCCGGATGGCCGGGCTGCCGCCTGCCTGCCGGACTGCTGTGTGGCGGCGACGGCGAGCCGGCGAGGCGAGGGTGACGCGCAAGGGCCAAGGGGCAAGGAGCCGAGCAAGCGAGAAGCCGACGGGCGGGCGAGGGCAACGAACCTACGAAGGAAACGTCGAAATGAGCGTGAGTCACGGCGCCGCTTCGCCTCGCGTATCCATCAGCAATCGCTAGCTAGCTATATCTGGGCCGCCTAGCCCATCCTATTTCTTTTCTTTAATTCTTTTGTAATTTTTACTTGCTTTTTGCTGGGCTATAGTATATGCATATACTCCATCATGTGCCCCCCCCCCCTCGTCCTGGGCCCTGGGCCGTCGCCCCGTCGCCCCAGGGCCGGCCCTAGAATGGGGGTGGGTACACTTAGATGACTGTGCCACGTGGCTACTTGTTGGACTATGCCTGCAATTCCGACAGTCATTTTTTACAAAGAACGTTTCCTTGAATATAGAGTATATTTGTGTCCTCAACATTTGAACTGACTACACGAGTCCCAGCAATGGTAAGATTGAAAATTGATAGGATACAACATACTAATAACATTCTCCAACTACCTATATTCCTAATCTTTTTCATGATACCCAACAACTTCGCACCACACACACCATACACCACACCTATCCACGCACACACACAATCCAGCCCTTCGAAAATGTCCCGGCTCGGAACCGTTCCGGTGAACCAGACATCATCTGAAAAGCCGACCGACCTCGGATTGCCCTTCAATACCCGTCTCCCATCATGACCCGCCGCAGGCTGGCTCCATGTCAACCCATATCCAGCCCAAATATAGTAGGCTAATACCTGGGGTGGCTCGGACCGTTCACCTACGTCACTCCCCTCGACAACAACGTTGACGACTAGACAACAAGATATACCCTCGATGAGAGGCGGACTCTAGACCGACCAATTTCCCCCTCAGTCCACCTTCACTTGTCTCCGCTCACATAACTCCTCCATCCTCAATCGATCGATTCCTTCTCCGCGTCCGATTGCCATACTGGATGCCACGCTAGCTCAGCTTCCGGCTCGATGGCACGAGCCGCTATCGTCGATGTGGGCCCCTCCGCCGCATTGGTTTGCGCCGCGCCTCGTCCCTTAGATCCGGTGCAGCCAGTAGTGCAGAGTTCGTGAAGCACACTCGCACACACACCGTCCCACCGGTGGCAGTGTGCGGTAACCCGTTGTCCGGCCCGTCCTGTACGCCACAGACACACGAACACAGACACGCACGATGCGCTGCAGTTTCAGCAGGTACATCTACTCCCCCGCACCACACACCACTACCACACACATACACAGCACCAATGGGTGACCTGCTGTCCCGTCGCCGGCGCCGCGGCTGCGGTAACGAGGACGCCCATTAACCCGAGAAAGGCGCGGGCAGCACGGCGCAGGCGGCGACGCGTCGGCGCAGGACGGCCGGCAATCACGGAGCGATGGCTGAATCGAAGGCACACACTCCCACACCCCGTCCTCGGAGCTCCTGCGTCAACGTCAGGAGTGCGGATAGCGTGACCCACAACCACCATCTATCGACTGTCGGACAATGACGCCACCGTCAGCGAAGGAGAATGCGCGAAGAGCACATCGGCGAGCAAGAGGCTTTCTCTGCGAGGCCTTGAACGGGGAGCACATTGGAGCCTGTCGCTCTGAATCCCGAGACGGACTACATTAAGCTTGCACGACTACGACAAACAACCCTTATCCGCGGCCGACGCTAACCGACTCGAAGACACACACACACAGACCGCATGGGGAAGGGGCGCCGAGGAAATCGTGATATCTCAATCCCGCTTTACTCCGTCTAGTTTAGCTTTTTATCACGTAGTTTTTTACATCTTCATTCAGCGGTATCACGTGCCAAGTTGATAAACTCGCATACTTTTGGTTGCTCCATTATGCATTCGTTTATACTTACACTCACACACCACATACTCAGTCGGTTGCTGTTGCACTTCACGCAGGTGACCGTCAATACAGTGATATGTGCGGCATGGATATGAGGACAATCCGATTTGGAAATACACAGATGCCAGACGCACAAATACAAAGTGACCTAGCTAACTATCCACTACTCACGTTAGGGATGCGCTCACGACCTAATAGTATTGTCCGGATTCTGGAATCGTTCCGTCTGCCGCCTAGCCCAGCAGAATCCCTTGACTCTTTTATCCGCTCGTGCCAGATGACCTTGCAGCCTCACCCCCGCCGCCCATCCCACCGAGACATGATTAAGACCCAGGCCAACAGCGTCCACCTGTCTCCGGCCATAGGCAGCGCATACCGCCAGCAGATCCGGTATCACACTTCATTAGCATTGCAACTACTCACCAGACATCAGCCCCCTCAGGAAGGTATACACAACACGACAGACTCTCAGACACAGCACATCGGGTCAGAATACAGCATGGGGGATTGCGTGGCATTCGACACGCCCCCCAGGCTCGCCCCTGCGCCGCCGAATTCAGTGCCCATTTCTGTCTCGGCCTCTTTTCGCACTTGCGGTGAAAGTACATCTATTTATCCGGCCAAAATCGGTACAAGTATTCGCCCGTGCGTTTTGCGTTGACCAATTTCAATCATTAAATATTTTTTATCACATATCACCACATCAGAAATCAGAATATGTCCCTCAACAAATTGAACACAAACTAAGTTCATATAACACACACACTACACACAGACAATAAAATCTATATTATCATCCACACGTCGAGTCTAGGCACGTCGCCTACAAATGTCTCCGATCTAACACAGCAGTTGATACTATGCCCTGCTGCTCTCGGATCTCCCTGACGCACATACTAGAGGTAGGCATCCAGGTTTGCCGTCGCTGGTGGCTCAACACCATTCGCTAGAGACCTACATGTACGTATGGGTTCAGTGTACGCCCATTGACTCTCGAAGTTCATCCGAGGAGACGACTCACAAGCTTGGTCAAAGACAGGGGAGCATCATCGAACACGTTGATGTCATTGTGAGTCTTGACATACCAGAAGGATGCAAATCCAGGTCATGCTGTGGCCACCTGCCTCAAGTCACTCGACCAACCGCCTTTGGCGCCTTGTGCACATCCCCTGCCAAGCAAATGGGCAATTCTTTCCATTTCCAATGCATGCAGTCGATGCTTCCAAGCATCCCAGGAAATCCTCTTGCTGCATTCTGTGCTAGGATCCGAGCAGTGTCTTCCGCATTGGGTGTTCTCAAGTATTGCGGTCCAAACACTGCCACCACTGCCCGACAGAACTTGTAGAAACACTCTATGCTGGTGGACTCGGCCATGCGCCCATAGTCGTCGAGTGAATCACCGGGAGCTCCGTATGCAAGCATCCTCATCGCTGTCGTGCACTTCTGGATCGAGGTGAATCCAATTTGCCGGTGCAATCCATCTTGCACTTGAAGTAGTTGTCGAACTCCCGGATGGAATTCAATCCTGAGGAAGAGCTTTCGGCTCATCCGATAACGGCGCCGAAATGTTTTGTCGCCGTGAAGTGGAGCATCGGCGAAGTAGTCGGAGTAGAGCATGCAGTAGCCTTCGAGACGATGCCGGTTCTTTGCTTTCACCCCGCCCGCGCCGAGCCACCTCGCGCGGCTTTTCATTGCTCGCAGCAGGGCGAGGGCGGCGAGGACCATGAGACTGCTTCTCTCTGGATCGTCGGCCTCGGCATTCCTCATTTCCGAAGCGCGCGAAGAAGCGCCTCTCGTCGTCCCGAACATGCTCATTGGCCCACATGCCAGGCAAACTCACCGACACGTTGCGGGCGGGTGCGTCATGCCGAACGGCACTGCGTTCACACACTCTGCCTCTCTACTACGGCGCCCAGGCAACCACCGGGATAAGCACGCCTAGCCTGCGGTAGCTTTGCACAGGGCTGCCTCAGCGAAACCTCTGCTCCTTTTCTACGGAGGAAGGAGCTATCTAGCGTGATGGGCGGTGGTCGGCGTGGGTGTGGAGCGAATTGGAAATAGGGCTTGATTTTCGCCAAACGGTGTGGGCCAGATTGTGCTTTCCATTAGCGCCGAAGCCCGAGCGCGGTTCGCCTGGATCGTTGGGCCCAAAAATGGGTCTGAACTGTCGATTTCGGCGTCTTGAGAGCACGACTGTGGCCATTTTTTCGCGCGGCGCGGAAAAAGTCGCCGGGGGGGGGGGGGCTTTTGGGGGCGCGGTTGAGATGCTCTAAGCTCCGCCGCCGGCCACCCTCGGTGTACGCCTCCCTTCTGCCCCGAGCATCGTTTTTGCCACATTGTGAAGTAAACACCTGCTTTTTTTGTTACTTCCTCTATGGATGCTCTAACCAACTTTAAGACCTAGGAGAGTTCCTGTCCAGGAAAGGATGTGCAACTACTGTTATAATTGATTTTTGGCGTCGACTTTGCTCTGTGTCGGTGTCCATGCTCGCCTTCCTTTTCGCTTGCATGCTCATCAATCAGGTTCACTAACGTCCTGAATGATCCAGCAGTTCACAACGGGAATCATATGTCCCTTTCTGTTCCAGAGTATGGTCGAGTAGCTAGGCACGGTCGTCCATCGGGTTCCAGGATTTTGGTGGCATAGAAAGGCGTGTTTTGCTGCTGCCTTTCATTGAAGATAAGACAACTGCTCCGCAGACCAGGGAGCGACGACGACAAGGGAGAGATTGAGACTGAGCTACAGTTTGGCCATAACGCGGATTCGCGCTTAGCCCACTTAAAGTTCAAGTCTCGATGCAGGCTTTGATCGCTCATGGAACGTACTTCTCTCTATAAACAAATTGCTCTGGTTGGTCTTTTGTAATGGTAATGGTCAAGAGCAATTGGTAGGCGAAGCACTCTTAAAGAAGAAGAAGAAATGAAAGGACCATATTTGATTCGCGGTCGAATCCGTATTGCGTTTTGCCATGGGTACTCTATCCAGCTGGTACGCGCTTGGGACCTAAATGAGGCTGTATTTTTTACCAGTGCTGGTGCTATTCGGTTTTATATGCCAGATTTTCTCTCTGATAATAATGACATAGTTTACATGCAATCTGTATAGCTGAAAGCTGATATCAACCCACTAGTCGCATGTCTAGGTCTATGCTGTGAGACAACGCTCAACACATCAATAAGTTAAACAATACTCCTTCTTACAAGATTGCAAGCAATATATTATTTTCTACAACAGCCTAACTGTGGAGGAGCCCAGGTTGAACCCAACATCCACGCCTACCTAAAATTTTGCTGCAACGTGCTCAACAACACACTTTGGAGCAGGTCCTATAACTCCGCCCCATACCTGGAGTTACGAAAGTCCACACCTATAAGTCATTAGCCATCCACATATAGACCAGTACTCACCATTACACTCTACGCACGAGCTTCACATGGTGACACTTACTTCTCGCATATGCGTAACGCCTCTCTCGCTACAGGTCGAGATGAGATACAAGCGTGTTATTGAGGTAGACAGTAGCAATCCAAGGACGGGAACACGTAAAGGGAGTCAGGTCAGAGCTGCGCTTATCATGTGGTGCCCAAAACCTCGGCGTAGCGTGTGGTGTGAGCTACCCTTCCTCTCCATGTACTTCTTCGATATCGTTCCCAACCTCCTACCCGAGGGTACTAACAGTTTCAATATACCCTCAACAACACTAATAGGCTAGAAGGAGAATACATACTGACAACACATTCGAGGTGTCCTACACTAGTGACACTATAATGACACCTGCACAAGAAGCCGTCGATCCAAGTTGTTGCTTTTATTTGAAAACTCTACCCACCTCAAATACAACAATCACCAAAACTAGTACGGACCCCCCCCCATTCATGGTCCTACTACAAGATAGTTTTACTTGGCACACACTTAGAACCTTACCTAAGAACTACTCTGGCAACGGAGGCTGGCTACATTCATGTCTTCAGTTGAAACTTTAGTACACACAAGTCGCACCCGACTTGAACCCATGCCTGATCGCTTGGCACTAGCAGCCTCCAGGCTCAAGAATTTCAGTCTCGCATGGCATCATGCATGCTAGTTGACGCACGGCAGACCACTGCTCACTCCCAGCACACATGGCAGCCTCTCCAAGGACCGCACGTCTATTCGATTTGACACCCGCAATCCTTTACAATAACTTCACAACCGTCGGTCACTTCCCGCCAACCCGCAGCAATACCTCGACCCTGATAGGCACCCACATCTACTATCTTCCCGTCGTAGAAAAGTCGCAACACCACGCTTGGACAGCAAAGATACCAACATACCACCAACTTTCTCGAGTCAGTATATACCGTCAACTGTATTTCTTTCAAATGGTCACATAGGCAGTTTGTGTACAGAGCTGCACACCTTATGTTGAGGAGAGAAATCACGCATAGCCCGGGCGACTGTGTTCTTGTACACTCTTCGGTTTGAGCTGAGAGCCCATATAGTCACCTACGTCACAAATAACAGCCCTAATGGAATCAGATGGTAGGAAGATCTATTCTTAAAAAAACTTCTTTTGTTCTGTGCATCCCAAATCTTCAGACGTAACGATAAGAACATGAAGGGGCGGACCGAAGTTGGCAACTGCAAGCCGTAAAGTCCACGTGGCTGAAATGAGGCCCCACATTACGCATGAGAAGCACGGTGCGAATGGAGTTACGCCCAGCGCAAATCCCCGAGCTGCCGGTCATGTGAAGAACCATAGTGCTCGCGCGATCCTCTTCCACACTGCTGCATAAGAATATCTTTCGAGTGCGCATGACACTTCCGTATTCAGATATTCCTTTTTATGCAAGTTTCTTACGGGTGTTAACGGGTCGAGCGTAGAAGTAGCTATCCGAAGATCACAACATTAAACCACAAGTACCGTCCTTACTAACAGGCTCATCTTGATAAGACAATAGGTTGCAAATTAATATCCTTTTTGCACCGTACTTGATTAAGGAATGGACCACAGTGTTATTTGAATAAGTCCCCGATAGTAGCATCGTCCTAACACAACTTAGTATGTCTGCTCCTCTTCAGAAAAGGATAGGCGCGCATACTTCTTTCAATGACCTTGTTTTTTCTTTTTTTTGTTGTTCGACTCCCGACAACAAGAGGAAGAGAGCCATTGCCTTTTTCTGGAATGCAGGAACGCGAGGTTCAACATCTATCCGTCCTTCATGCAACCTTCTGGAGTGCCTCGTGGAACCACCATTCTGGAGTCACACTTGAAAATCGGTCACACTTTCGCTCTTTAGTTCTATCGAACATTATGCGGCACATCAACTATTATGTTCAAAAGCAAATCCTCTGTCCCTGCCTATACTATAGCCATCTTACATCCTGCTCCAGGACATTAGTACTCCCTCCGGTCCTTTTTACTCTGCATATTAGAATTCTCTGAAGTCAAACTTCACAAAGTTTGACCGTATTTATATGAAAAAATATCAACATCTGCCATGCTAAAGTTATACAATATGAAACTTTAAGTCATGACACATCTATTGATATTGATTTCAGATTGTGAATGTTGGTACTTTTTTCTATAAAGTTGGTCAAACTTTACGAGGCTTGACTTCAGTCAAATCTTATATGCGAACTAAAAAGGACCGGAGGGAGTATTTGTATTATGCTAAGACTATGCTTGACAAAATGAATGTATCATTACTTCACAATTGTTCTTTTTAGATGCTTTATGATCCGGGAGGGGGGAGTACTGTGAAGATCGTTATGATTATGCGGACCAAAGCTCCTCGATTATTGCAGCGCGGATCCGAGGTTACATTGCTCACAAGGTCAAAGAGAGAGACCAGCGTGGGTGGACGCTCAACCCAGCGAGCAGGGGCTTAAACAGGATTGGAAAACCAGTGCCGCAGCCCAGGGACTAATCACAACCGCATAAGTATATTAGGGATGAGGACCAGCCCGGAACACACCCTTCCGAGGCCCCGGTCGTCCCTCGCACGTCCCGCGCTGCCGGAGCCCGGGGACTGACGGGGGGGGGGGCGTGGGCTTTCTGGCAACACCCCATAACGCATATCCGCAGGTGCTTAAAGTTGCCAGCGCAGGCAGAGACAGCAGGCACAGGTTTGGGCCCCGACGACCCTCCCGCCGACACCCCGTGGCGGGGGTCGAGGAGCGTGAACGATACGATCGCACGGTAGTTCTCAAGGGAGCCTACGTTCCCCGACACAGTCCAGAACCGCGTTTGGGCCGCAAACGCACCCGAAGATGACGTGATCAGTTGTCTCGAGGGGAGTGGAGCAAAGGGGGCACCCTGCTCCGCCAGCGTCGACGATGTGCTTGCGAAGGAGGACGTCCCTAATGTGGATCCTGGCCTGCACCAGAAGCCAAGCGAAGAAACGGACCCGGCTGGGGGCGAAGCTGCCCCAGACAAAGGCCTCGAAAGGCACCCCAAGCCCACCGAAGTGGCACAGCTGGTAGACGCCGCCCGACGAGAGGAGCGAGCCCTTGGCGCAGCCAGGGCGCAGAGACCGTTCGTCGGGCGACTCAGAAAGGGTCACGGCACCAACGATCCGAAGCAGCTCGGCACGCTCGCGCCCCCAGCATGGTTTAGGCGCGGGACCAGCACCACGTCGATGCCGAGACGCAGGACCTGGGCCACAGAGGCTTCCGGCGCGGTGGTGTGGGAAAACAGCGAAGGCAGCCGCCACACCAGGGCGCCTCCTGGGAGCCAAGCGTCCAACCAGAAGGCAGTGGTGCACCTGTCCCCCAACTGGACCGTGGAGATCGCCCTGTAGGTCGGCATGAGCCCCGCCAGGGAGGCCCAGTGGGAGCCAGGGGGGTCGACGCCACCAGCGGGGTGAGAAGGGAGCGCCCGATCTCGGACCAAACCCAAGTGGCCCATGGCGAGTCCTGTTGAGAGTGGAGGCGGTGAAGCAGCTTCAGCAGGAGAGAGCGGTTCTGGACCGGGAGAGCACGCACCCCCAGTCCTCCCTCGCTCTTGGGGCGGACCACCCGCTCCCAAGCAACAAGGCACTGGCCCCCTACGCCCTATCCGCAGCAGCCCATAGGAAGGAGCGCCGAAGAGCATCCAGAGCGCGCAGCACCGACGGCGGCAGCTCCATAGCCGCCATGATGTAGGTGGGCAGCGAGTCGAGGACGGCGTTGAGCAGGACAAGTCGACCCCCAAAGGAGAGGAGCTGCGCCCGTCATCCGGACAGGTAACGCTCGGCCTTGGCGATGAGTGGGAGGAAGTCGTCCATCGTCAGCTTGCGGTTGGAGAGAGGAAGCCCAAGGTAGACCTGAGGAAAACTCCCCACTTGGCAGCCCAAGACATGAACCATGTCCTGAAGATCATCCTCGGGGACGTGCATGGGTACCATCGTGCTCTTGTGGAAGTTGATGACAAGCCCAGTTGCCGCCGCAAAATCATCAAGGATGCTATTTGCATGGATTTGATACTCAGAAAAAAGATTGTGGTTGTGAATGCTTTATTTAAGTGTCCATGGACGCATCCACGGTGTATAGGGGCTCGGATTAGCTACTCTCGATTGTAGATGCCGTTAGGACCTAGCAGAAGTTCCTGTCCTCGAAAAGGATGGGCACCAACTACTTGTATGAATTGATTTTTAGCGTGACCCTTCTCTACCAGTAGCTGCTTTTCGTTCAGCGTACCACCATATATCAATGAGCGTACCTCTAGTGAATCAACCTGTGGTTGAGTTGGTTAGGTGGACAGTGGTATCCCCAACTCACCAGGGTTCAAATTCTGGTGCTCGCAATATTCCTGAATTAAATCTCAAGATGATATGCCGGCTCAGTCTCTTGAAGGTGCTCATAGGGGTGAGTGTATGCGCGTGTATATGAGCGCTTGTGTCTGTACTGATGCTAAAAAAAAAATCAGCGTACCTCTAAAAAAATCTGGTTATTGAGCAGTTAACGCGGCAAAAAAAAAAAACAGCGGGATTCCATGCATTGATCGCTTGCGTTTCCATGCAAAGCGCAGCTGGAGTCTTTGTTTAGGGCAGGCCGAAGCTGAAACTGGACCTGAAGCCAAATCCTATTAACATTTTTTCTTCAGTTTTCTAAACTGTAAAAAAACTGGGACGTCAATGATTCCATCCCACGACCTCTCTCGTTCAATATTAGCGCCGATAGCCAACAGATCCACCAACCTTACTTGACTTGTTACATCCTTTTTCTTCTTTCCCCATTTATTTCGTTATTTTTTTTCTACTTTCCGTTTTTTCTATTTTTTTCAAATGCGTGAACTTTTTTTATATTGAAGAACTTTTTCGAATTGGTGAATTGTTTTTTAAAATCTGTGAACATTTTATAAAATTAATGGACTGTTTCAAATTCATGGATTTTTTATCAAAATCAATGAACTTTCTTCAAATCCGTGAACTTATTTTTAATTTGTTAACTACTTTTATCAAAGTTGATGATTTTTTTTCAAATCCAGGAAATGTTTTTATCAAAATGAATGAACTTGTTTTCAAAATGGATGAACTTTTTTTATTTTTGTGAACATTTCTTTAAAATTGCCTGAATTTTTATTCAAAATAGATGACCTTTTTAAAACTTCGTGAATTCTTGTCCAAATTTGCGTTTTCTTTTTCCAAATAATTTGTGCTGGGACTGAGACATGGGTTAAAGAAATCGGATTTTGGATAGAGCATAACGAAGTTATCATGCCTCAGTGGTTGTAGCGTGAATTCCGTCGTCAATGGAATGTGGGTTCGAAGCCCACATATTGCAAGTTTTTCTTGCCTTTTGTTCTTTGAACCTCTGGACGCTTGTTGCTGTGCCGGCCCACTACCGCGCGCCTTCTAGCGCTAACTGGGCTAAGCGCCGCTTAGAGCATCGAAGAGGAACACTCGGATCGGAAGCCCACCACCGGCCTCACCCACCCCGACTGGGCCGACCCATTGGCAGCTTTGTGAAACGAGTCAGTGCCCTAGATCGAGCTAGGCATTGTAACGACTCGGCTACTATAGCAAGCCGACAGTGTACCAAGCTTTTTCTTCA
>NC_053026.1:648692783-648705416 GCF_003073215.2 Triticum urartu | reverse complement strand
ACGCTTTCTTCGTTTCGTCAGCCGGCTATCCATCCACCAAAGCCGGGAACCAACAAATACGATCCATGTATCCTCTGTTTCGAGACTAATACTAACTGACTAGCCCAAAAACCTTTAAAGAAACAAGCTACCGAAAACCTTCCTTGATACTGTATGATATATACGCTTTCTTCGTTTCGTCCGCCGGCTATCCATCCACCAAAGCCGGGAACCAACAAATACGATCCATGTATCCTCTGTTTCGAGACTAATACTAACTGACTAGCCCAAAAACCTTTAAAGAAACAAGCTACCGAAAACCTTCCTTGATACTGTACGATATATACGCTTTCACTAGTGCAGAACCGGGCAATAGCACCGGTTCGTAAGGCCCTTTAGTGTCGGTTCCATAACCGGCACTAAAGTGTGGGCACTAAAGCCCCCCCCCCTTTAGTACCGGTTCAGCACGAACCGGTGCTAAAGGGCAACCACGTGGCACGAGCCAGCTCCGGGGGCCGGGAGCCCTTTAGTACCGGTTGGTGTTACCAACCGGTACTAAAATGTTTGGGGGGTTTTTCATTTTATGATTTCTTTTTCATTTAATTTTGTGTTTTCCATTTGAATTCTTTTTCGTTTGCTGGTATTTTATGATACTACACATTGTACACATTATGCATATATATATATAGAATTTCTAGTAGAACCAATCATATATATATCATCAATGTCTCACAAACCACCATATTAATTCACACATACACACATGTATAGCTATATACAATTTCTCCTACATATGCATGTTGCCTTCGGAGCCAGTGGCATTAGCCTAATTGGTGCCTTCGGAGCACGATGACAATTGGAAGTGGTTCATGACCTGGTCGATGGGGGCAGTAGCGGGTAATAGTATTCTCCCTTCGGATTTATGACCTGGTCGAGCAAAAATCCCGCTATTTCCTCTTGAAGTGCTTCTACGCGCTCCGTTTCCAGGAGCTTGTCCCGCACCTCTTTGAACTGTTAAGAAGGAGATCAATATGCATGTGTATTAGTTGTGTGACTAGATATCGATAATGGTGTAAAAATTGTGAATAGTGTTCTGACAAGCGTACCCATTCCTGTCTTTGAGGTCTGCTCCTTTCGGACGCCATCATGCGAATGTTCTCGCAAACGCAGAATGCACACAGATCAGTCCCCTGCGCCTGCTTTAGGGCCTTTATTACGAGAATGGAATTTAATTTGATCAGATAATAATTAATCAAGCATGATAATTAAAGAGATGGCAGCTAGCTAGCTAGCTAGTACTACTTAATTACTTACCTTGGGTCGAAACCATTTCAGCTGTCGTTTCCATTCGCCTTCCGTGACGCTGATGAACCTTGCCCAAGCCCTGCCCGCCAACAAAGAAAATGAATAAAGGGGTTATTAAATAGTCCATATCATGAAATGACGAACTAAATAGGCCGAGATATATAGTTAATAATGATTGAAATTACCTGTTGACTATCCCAAACAAGATGTTATAGTCACTATTTGCTTTGAGTAGTGAGTCTAGTATTTCAACTGTTTCGGCGTCAACTTTAATGATACACAAGATCCAGTGAAATCTGCATGCACACACGTTTGCATGTCTTAATTAAGCGGGCATATGTAAGCAAAAACATGTAGCTAGCTAGTAGGCAAAAACAGAGAATTTGTAGTACAAGAAAGTGTGACTCACTGGAAGTTGTAAGGAAGTAGTATATCTTCATTGTATTTGAGGCGCTTCAAGAACTCTAGCATGCTGTCCTCTACCTGCTTTTCATGATGCTTGTTTATTTTCCATGTGTATTCATTAACGGTGTTTGGGTCAATGAACCCAATGCCATAGCGTCCACCTTTTCTCATTTCATACATCTTCATCCTGCATAATACCACAGAAACGAAAATAGTGAGGATAATTACAGGTAATGATTTATCAAAAGGATCACTACAGCTAGCTTGAGACTTAAATTACAGAAAGAAATCACTTACAGACAATAGCAACTGATGATAGATTTGTCGAGTGCGTCTTGATTGTATAACTGAAACAGTTTAGAATACTCAACGGTCACAGGTTTCTGATGGTAGTAATGATCCTTCTTGACTTGCACCATGAGGGACTCTCGATCGGATCTCTTGGTAATGTCCATGTACCATTGATGCAATACATACATTCTCGTTGGGAGCTTCTTGACCTCTTCTGGCTTGACCAAAGGTTGGCCCCGGGCATATTTCCGTTTTATTTCCTCCTCTGTAAGCATAGGCATGTCCTCGATCTCGAGAAGTTGTCCAACGGTGATGTTGAGAGTTTCAGCCTGCATTATATGCTCCTGGGTTATTACCACATCGCCCACCTCGGGAACGTAAACTGTTTTCCCGCAATAATATTGGGCGCGCGTACTGTCACGTGTTGTTGGCGGCACAACAAGCGGGGGGGATCGATTGCGCCGCCTGTTCTCCCAGCTGGGCAATGGTTTTCCCGCATTTTTTGACAGTTGCTTGTTGTTTGCTCGAGCTCGAGCTCGCCTCCTTCTGTAGACGTTGTCGATGTAACTTCCTGATGTGGCGCTCATAGTCTGTGTCAGCAGGCTTAGGAGCTGGTGGTTGAGCCATACGAATGAAGTGGTCAACTACTACCACAGGCACTTTCTCCCATGGCGGCGGTGGCGGTTTCGGTCCAAAATGGGCGTCGACTTCTGCCCGCACTATGGCATTGGTTTGCTCCTCGGTCCTGTCATAAGCCCTCTCAGGAAGAAGAGTAGTGAGGTTTGGACCATATTTATATCGCTTGCCTCCGCCTGTACTTCCTGTACTATGACCTCGACTCGTACCGCTACGCACCATAGCTGCGGGGTGTCTCTTCTGCGATTGCTGAGGCGGCGGAGACGGCTGACGGGGCTAAGTTGGACGAGGAGTGGCCTGAAGTTGTGCCGGACTTGGAGGCGGAGTGGCCTGAGGTTGTGCCGGACATGGAGGAGGAGTGGACGTCTGACGCGTTGGTGGACTTGGAGGAGCGGGAGTCTGCTGACTCGGTGGCGGACTTCGACGAGGAGTCGGGTGACGCGGTGTCGGTGGCCTTCGAAAGATGATGCAATCCTTTCTCCATAGGATGATACGATGTTTGGCATCTCCGAGTGTGTGCTCCTCGTCACCTCCAGGAATGTCAAGCTCTAGCCCCGAATATTGGTCCACCACCTCATCAACCACGACACGAGCATAGCCTGCTGGAATCGGGTTGCAATGGAAGGTTGCATCGGGGGAATTTGTATAAGCAACGTCGTCCGCCACCTTCAAGGATATGTTCTTAATTTTGAAGTGTAGCTCGCAGTTAGTGTTCTCCGCGATGTCATCCACGGGGTATCTATCCAGCATTGCATCAAACGGGGCGGAACCCATGCTGCTTCTCGGCATGGATGGGGCGGTGGTATCCAATGCTGGATCATCCGCTAGCTGCTGCAGCTGCTGAGACCCCCTTTGCTGGCTAAGTGAGTCGATCTGCTCCTGCTGCCGCTGGAATTTGACTACCAAGTCCGCGTGCGCTGATTCTAGGACTTGAAGGCGTTCATAGTCCAGCTTCCTCTTCTCCTCCTCCATCTTCCTCTGCTTCTCCTCCGCAATCTTCCTTCTCGCACGGGTTCTGTAGTCGGCGTTCCAGTCCAAAAACCCCTCATACCACGGAATAGCGCCCTTGCCTCGTGTTCTTCCCGGGTGTTCAGGATTTCCCAGGGCACGCATAAGCTCGTCGTTCTCTCTGTTGGGCTGGAACACCCCCGTTCGAGCCTCTTCTATTGCAACAAGTATATTATCGTCGGCTCCGTTCAGACATGCCTTCGTCGAAACTTTGCCTGTCTTCGGGTCCAACTCCCCCCCATGCGCATAGAACCAAGTCCTACACCTGGGGGGCCAGCTCTTAGTAACCGGAGTGACACCTGCATCCTCCATCTCTTTCTCAGACTTATCCCACTTAGGCATTGCCACCGCGTAGCCACCCGGTCCCAGCTTATGGAACTTATCCTTTTTTCGGCATTCTTCTTGTTTATTCTCGACCGTTCCTTAGCTAATTCTGAATCCTTGAATTTCACGAAATCGTCCCAATGAGCACTTTGATTCTCTAGTGTTCCCTCGAATACTGGAGTCTTCCTTCCTCCCTTGACGTACTTGTCCCATTCACGATTCTTGTGGTTCTTGAATGCAACCGCCATCTTCCTAAGAGCAGCGTCCTTGACTTTCTGCACATCTACTTCTGTGAAATGATCTGGTAGGGTGAAATGTTCCATGAGAGTATCCCAAAGCAGACTTTTTTGTCTGTCGTCGACAAAAGTAAGATCTGGACGTGGCTTTGCTGGCTCTCTCCATTCTTGAAGGGAGACCGGGAGTTGGTCCTTCACAAGAACTCCGCACTGACGAACGAACTTGTCCGCAATCTTCTTAGGCGCTAATGGTTCGCCATTAGGTCTGATTGCCTCGATATTATACTTTACGCCCTCCTTCAACTTTTTGTTCGGGCCTCGTTTCGTCCTGTTGCCTGAAGATTTGCTCGATCCGAATGGCTGAAAGAAGAAAGATCGATTCGTTAATATATCTTCAACTCATTTAAAACATGTGATGATCACCAGATGCCTGCTTATATAAATATATATACCTCGCCGGTCTTTGTTGTTTCAGGATCAACATGTTCTTCGTCATCGTCGTTCATGACTTCATCAATTCGGTCGTCGCGATCGAATATCATATCACCCTCTCCGGTGTTGTTTAGAAATTCGGAGCCGTCATAATCTTCTTCATTCTGATCATCATCTGGCCCGCGTATGATATCGAACATGGTCTGTTCTCCCTCTCTATCGGTATTGTCCGCCATAGCTTTTATTTAACTATGCCAAAAGAAATATAAAACAATTTAGTATTCAAATTACGTCGTCTCGAATAATAGATATAATCTCGAATACATCGTCTCGAATAATAGATATAGTCTCGAATACATCGTCTCGAATAATAGATATAATCTCGAATACATCGTCTCGAATAATATATAATATTGAATAGTACATCACTGGCTAGGTAGCTAATTAAAGATCGAATACTATAGAAGAATCTAGGACACTCGCGGTTCCTGCGGCGCGGGCGGTGGACACCCAAAGAGAAGGAACCCTCACAGGATCATAGCTAAAGTAAGATCCCTGAAGAAACTGCCAGGTATTGGAGAACCTGCCGCCCTCTAACGCAACCATGTAGCGATGGACGTGCTTGTCCTCCTCCCTGACACGGCGACGTACCACCTCCGGCGGGGCCGGCTCCCTCCGCATCGAAACTGGCCCACGCGAACGCCACCAAACGAGATCAGGGTCGACGATGGGACCCTGGGCCGGGTTCCTCATCAAGCGGCGCGCCCCTCCAGGCAGCACCTCCCAGTGCCAGCCCGGCGGAGCCCAGTCCCGGACATGGGTCAGTCGGACGTCGTCGCGGACGGGTCGACGGCGAGGATGCGGGCCGGGCATCGTCGAGAACAAATACTAGCTATATGCCCGTAAAAAGTAACATTTTTTTAATGATTGGATTTTGATAACTAAAATTTCTAACATTTCTATATAATACTAATTATGCTATCATTGCATATGTCAAAATTCTATATGCTATTTCATACTACTTAAGCATCTAACACTGAAAACAGAAAACACAACTTTTATACATCCATTAAAAAACTGAAAAATAACATTATATAAAAAATTTCCATCCTAATTAAACACTAATTATATCCATCTAACATGCATTCATACATATATACTAGTGAAAAAATAATAATCTAAAAAATCTAAACTAACTAAACATACAAAATACGTATATACTAATATATACACGCATTAATTCATACATATGTACCTGTGTGTGTGTGTGTTCATCATGCTCGTGTGTGTGTGTATGGGCTCGGGGAGGGGCGGTGCCCATGGTGGCCGCCGGGGGCGAGGGAGAGGGGTTAGGGGGGGAGAACTCACAGCGGGGTGACGACGGCGGCGAGGCGACGGCCGGGGGTGGCGACGGGCCGGGGCGTGACGCGGGGGCGGCGACGCGGGGACGGCACGACGGGGCCGGGCCAGGGGCGGCGACGGAGACGAGGGCGGCGACGGGGACGGGGGCGGCGACGGGGACGGGGGCGGCGACAGGGACGGGGGCAGCGACGACGACGGCGTCGATCGATCGGGGCGCGCGGGCGGCGCTTCAATGGGGAAACAGAGGAAGAAACAGAGGGAGAATGAAATTTTCGTAAGTGTTGTATATATAGAAGGCACCTTTAGTACCGGTTGGAGCCACCAACCGGTACTAAAGGCCTGTTTTGGCTAGGCCAAGCGGCGGGAACCGCACCCCCTTTAGTACCGGTTGGTGGCTCCAACCGGTAATAAAGGCCCCCCTTTAGTACCGGTTGGTGCCGCGAACCGGTACTAAAGGGGGTGCGCTGGCGCAGGTGCGGTGCGCAAGTTTAGTCCCACCTCGCTAGCCGAGGGGCGACCGCACTGGTTTATAAACCCCTGTGCGGTAGCTCTCTCGAGCTCCTCTCCAAAGCAGGCCTACTGGGCCTACATGTTCTGTGCTGCCCTGTTGGCCTACTGGGCCTTTGCGGGCCTGCATCCTGGCCCAACAACAGGTTGGGTTTCTAGTCGTATGCAGACCGCTCTGGCCTAGTAGGCGGTCTTTTTTATTTTTTTGCTTTATTTATTTTTGAGTTGTTTTTTGTGTATTTAGAGTTTCTTTGTGAATATTTTTGCTTTAGGTACAAAAAATTACAAACTTTCTGTTAGTGCCCGTAGTTTTCAAATTTGAATAGTTTAAATTTTGAATTATTTGAAATTAGTGTGAATCACTAGTTTGTTAATAACTTAACTTTAAAAATCAGTAAAGGCATGAAAGAATTTGTTTGCACATAAAATTTCTTCGCGTTTCAAATGCCAAAACACATAATTAACTACCCTAACTATTACAGAGATTCCCTTCTGGGTGTGAAACACAGAAGAAAGTGATGATAGTGAAGCCGATCACATCCCAGATCTTTGGGTGTGAAACTTTTTCTTCGCGTGCATCCCTTTGCGCCGTAACCATGGAAAATCTTCATCATTTAATGGGATGCTCGGGTCAATATTCACTATGAATGGAGCAATTTCATCAAACTTTTCATAATCTTCTGACTTGTCTGTCTTGTCATCCACTCTCATGATGTTTCTCTTCCCAGAAAGAACTATGTGCCGCTTTGGCTCATCGTACGATGCATTCGCTTCCTTATTTTTTCTTTTTCTTGGCTTGGTAGACATGTCCTTCACATAGAAAACCTGTGCCACATCATTGGCTAGGACGAATGGTTCGTCTGCATACGCAAGATTGTTGAGATCCACTATTGTCATTCCGTACTGCGGGTCTTTCGTTACCCCGCCTCGTGTCATATTGACCCATTTGCACCGAAACAAAGGGACCTTCAAACCACGTCGATAGTCAAGTTCCCATATGTCCTGTATATAACCATAATATGTTTCCTTTCCCGTCTTGGTTTCTGCATCAAAGCGGACACCACTGTTTTGGTTGGTGCTCTTCTTATATTGGGCGATCGTGTAAAATGTATTACCATTTATCTCGTACCCTTTGAAAGTCATTATATTCGAAGATGGTAACTAGGACAGCAAGTACAAGTCATCTTCAATAGAGGTGTCATGCATGGTACGTGTCTGCAACCAGCTGGCGAAACTCCTGGTTTGTTCACGTGTAATCCAGTCATCAGACCGCTCCGGGTGTTTGGAGCGTAGCAAATTCTTGTGTTCATCCATATACGGAGCCACCAAGGCAGAATTCTGTAGAACTGTGTAGTGTGCTTCAGTGAGAGAATGTCCGTCCATACATATTATTTGTTCCCCTCCTAGCGTGCCTTTTCCATCCAGTCTGCCCTTATGCCGCGATTCAGGAGCACCAATCGGCTTAAGGTCAGGAATAAAGTCAATACAAAACTCAATGTCCTCCTCATTTTGACAGCCCTTGGAGATGCTTCCTTCTGGCCTAGCACAGTTATGAACATATTTCTTTAAGACTCCCATGAACCTCTCAAAGGGGAACATATTGTGTAGAAATACAGGACCCAAAACGTTAATCTCTTCGCATAGGTGAACTAGGACTGCGTCATGATGTTGAAGAAGGATGGTGGGAACACCAACTCGAAACTGACAAGACATTGCACCAAATCATTCTCTAACCTTGGTATGATTTCTGGATTGATTACCTTCTGAGAGATTGCATTGAGAAATGCACATAGCTTCACAATGGCTAATCGAACGTTTTCCGGTAGAAGCCCCCTCAATGCAACCGGAAGCAGTTGCGTCATAATCACGTGGCAGTCATGAGACTTTAGGTTCTGGAACTTTTTCTCTGCCATGTTTATTATTCCCTTTATATTCGACGAGAAGCCAGACGGTACCTTAATATTGAGCAGGCATTCAAAGAAGATTTCCTTCTCTTCTTTGGTAAGAGCGTAGCTTGCATGACCCTGATGTATGCCGTCTTTTCCGTGCATACGTTGATGGTCCTCCCGTGCCTCAGGTGTATCTTTTGTCTTCCCATACACGCCCAAGAAGCCAAGCAGGGTCACACAAAGATTCTTCGTCGCGTGCATCACGTCGATTGCGGAGCGGACCTCTAGGTCTTTCCAATAGGGCAGGTCCCAAAATATAGATTTCTTCTTCCACATGGGTGCGCGTCCGTCAGCGTCATTCGGAATAGGTTGTCTACCAGGACCCTTTCCAAAGACCACCTTCAAATCCTTGACCATATCATGTACATCAGCACCAGTACGGTGGCGAGGCTTCGTCCGGTGATCCGCCTCACCTTTGAAATGCTTGCCTTTCTTTCTTACGGGATGCCTGCTCGGAAGAAATTGACGATGTCCCAGGTACACATTCTTCTTACAATTAGCCAAATATATACTGTCGGTATCATCCAAACAGTGCGTGCATGCGCGGTATCCCTTGTTTGTCTGTCCTGAAAGGTTACTGAGAGCAGGCCAATCATTGATGGTCACGAACAACAACGCCTTTAGGTCAAATTCTTCCCCCATGTGCTCATCCCACGCACGTACACCTGTTCCATTCCACAGTTGTAAGAGTTCTTCAACTAATGGCCTTAGGTACACATCAATGTCGTTGCCGGGTTGCTTAGGTTCTTGGATGAGCACTGGCATCATAATGAACTTCCGCTTCATGCACAACCAAGGAGGAAGGTTATACAAACATAGAGTCACAGGCCAGGTGCTATGGTTGCTGCTCTGCTCCCCAAAAGGATTAATGCCATCTGTGCTTAGACCAAACCATACGCTCCTTGCGTCATCTGCAAAACTCCTTCCCGTACTTTCTTTTGATTTTTCTCCACTGCGACCCGTCAGCGGGTACTCTCAACTTTCCGTCTTTCTTACGGTCTTCTCTGTGCCATCGCATCGCCTTGGCATGCTCTTTGTTTTGGAACAAACGTTTCAAAAGTGGTATTATAGGAGCATACCACATCACCTTGGCAGGAATCTTCTTCCTGGGGCGCTCGCCCTCGACATCACCAGGGTCATCGCGGCTGATCTTATAGCGCAATGCACCACATACCGGGCAAGCGTTCAAATCCTCATACTCACCGCGGTAGAGGATGCAATCATTAGGGCATGCATGTATCTTCTGCACCTCTAACCCTAGAGGGCAGACAGCCTTCTTTGCTTCGTACGTACTCTCGGGCAATTCGTTGTCCTTTGGAAGCATATCCTTTATCATTACCAGCAACTTTCCAAATCCCTTGTCAGATACACCATTCTCTGCCTTCCATTGCAGCAATTCCAGTGTGGTGCCCAGCTTTTTCTTGTCACCTACGCAATTCGGGTACAACAATTTTTTGTGATCCTCTAACATGCGCTGCAACTTCTTCTTCTCCAAATCACTTGCGCAGTTTCTCTTTGCATTGGCAATGGCCCGACCTAGATCATCAACGGGCTCATCTGATGCCTCTTCTTCAGCTTCTTCCCGCATTGCCGGCTCAGCTTCTTCCCGCATTACCGGCTCAGCTTCTTCCCCCATTGTTATGTCATCGTATTCAGGGAACCCATGGCCAAGATAGCTGTCGTCGTCCTCTTCTTCTTCATTGTCTTCCATCATAACCCCTCTTTCTCCGTGCTTGGTCCAAACATTATAGTGGGGCATGAAACCGGACTTAAACAGGTGGACGTGAATGGTTCTTGACGTAGAGTAATTGTGACCATTCTTACAGCCAACACATGGACAAGGCATAAAACCATCCGCCCACTTGTTTGCCTCAGCCGCAAGCAGAAAAGTATGCACGCCCTCAACGAACTGGGGAGAGCATCGGTCATCGTACATCCATTGCCGGCTCATCTTCATTACACAACACCAAATAGACCAAATCAATACAAGTTCATACAACACTTAAATGCAACAAACAAATAACTCTCTAGCTAAAGCATTTAAATGCAACAACAAATGCGATCAAGATCGCAACTAAGGTAACAATGAATCCAACAGCATAATGATACCAAGCCTCACTATCGATGGCATATTTTCTAATCTTTCTAATCTTCAAGCGCATTTTCTCCATATTAATCTTGTGATCATCGATGACATCGGCAACATGCAACTCCAATTCCATCTTCTCCCCCTCAATTCTTTTCAATTTTTCTTTCAAGTACTCGTTTTCTCTTTCAACTAAATTTAACCTCTCGACAATAGGGTCGGTTGGAATTTCCGGTTCACATACCTCCTAGAAAAAATTTCTATGTCAACTTGATGGGCATAATTTGTCATAAACACGAAATGCAACTAGTTTTAAAAGAGAATATATATACCACATCTGAATCATAACAAGGACGAGGGCCGACGGGGACGGATATCAAAACCATGGCACTATATGTATAACAAACAACGTACGGGTAAGATAATTATACGAGTAACTATATATCCAAATCACACAAACATCAATTTTTATATAAAATTTCATGAACAAGAGGCTCACCACAAGGTGGTGCCGGCGACGGGACGGTGCGGGCGATCGACGGTGGTTACGACGGAGATTTAGAAGGCACTAAGTAAACCACACCTACATATGCAAACTAAGTGTTATTTTTGACCTCAAATTGCATATAAATCAAATACTAGCACATATATATATATCCTCCCAAATTACTAAACTCACAAATTAATCACTATATAAAGCATTGCAAGAGCTAATCTAGCAATGAGAGATGAAAGGACAAAGTTGCTAACCTTTGTGATCATTTGAATGGATGGGGGCCTTCAAATCTTGACAAATTTTGGGCAAAATGTGTGATGAGCTCGAGAGGAAGAGGGGAAGAACAGAGACGAGAGGGGAAAGGGGAAGAATAGAGCGAGCTCGGGTGGACGAAGGGTTTATGTAGGACGACCTTTAGTACCGGTTCGTGCCAAGAACCGGTACTAAAGGGGCTGGAGGGGCCCCAGTCTGACAACATCCTGCCACCACTCTCATTAGTACCGGTTCGTGGCACGAACCGGTGCTAAAGGTTCGCCACGAACCGGTACTAATGAAAGCGGCCCGGCTAGCCGTTGGAACCGGCACTAATGTATACATTAGTGCCGGCTCAAATACAAACCGGCACTAATGTGCTTCATGTTTGACCCTTTTTCTACTAGTGTTTCTTCGTTTCGTCCGCCGGCTATCCATCCACCAAAGCCGGGAACCAACAAATACGATCCATGTATCCTCTTTTTCGAGACTAATACTAACTGACTATCCCAAAACCCTTTAAAGAAACAAGCTACCGAAAACCTTCCTTGATACTGTACGATATATACGCTTTCTTCGTTTCGTCCGCCGGCTATCCATCCACCAAAGCAGGGAACCAACAAATACGATCCATGTATCCTCTGTTTCGAGACTAAAACTAACTGACTAGCCCAAAAACCTTTAAAGAAACAAGCTACCGAAAACCTTCCTTGATACTGTATGATATATACGCTTTCTTCATTTCGTCCGCCGGCTATCCATCCACCAAAGCTGGGAACCAACAAATACGATCCATGTATCCTCTGTTTCGAGACTAATACTAACTGACTAGCCCAAAACCCTTTAAAGAAACAAGCTACCAAAAACCTTCCTTGATACTGTACGATATATACGCTTTCTTCGTTTCGTCCGCCGGCTATCCATCCACCAAAGCCGGGAACCAACAAATACGATCCATGTATCCTCTGTTTCGAGACTAATACTAACTGACTAGGCCAAAACCCTTTAAAGAAACAAGCTACCGAAAACCTTCCATGATACTGTATGATATATACGCTTTCTTCGTTTCGTCCGCCGGCTATCCATCCACCAAAGCCGAAACCAACAAATACGATCCATGTATCCTCTGTTTTGAGACTAATACTAACTGACTAGCCCAAAACCCTTTAAAGAAACAAGCTACCAAAAACCTTCCTTGATACTGTACGATATATACGCTTTCTTCGTTTCGTCCGCCGGCTATCCATCCACCAAAGCCGGGAACCAACAAATACGATCCATGTATCCTCTGTTTCGAGACTAATACTAACTGACTAGGCCAAAACCCTTTAAAGAAACAAGCTACCGAAAACCTTCCATGATACT
>NC_053026.1:648649362-648691783 GCF_003073215.2 Triticum urartu | reverse complement strand
TGGCCCGCCGCAAAGTGAGCTTGGGAACGGAGGTCTGTGGCGCCGACCGCCGCCACGATTTCTGCGCGGCGCTCCGGCGTCAGCATCTTGTAGTAAGTGATCTTGCGGCGCACCATGGCTTTCCGGTGAACTAGGGGACGCTTGATGCGGGCTAGGGGATCAAAAGGTGGGGGAATGGGCTGGAGATTTGGTGTGGTTTTAGGGAAGTGGCTGGCGTAGGCCGAGCAGCGAAGGTTCTGGTGTGAATAGTGGTTCCGGTGATGACCGGTCAATCGGTTTTGAATGTACATCGCTCTTGTCGCGTTCGCGTTGCAGCCCGGCACGCTGGACCCTCCATGTCGCTCACAGAATGGAACGCGCTTCGTCTTGCGTTTTCGCTCGCTTGTGGGACCGTAGTTGAGAGCAAACCGACGTCCCTCCCCCTCCCCCGCCCGCTTCATTTATTATACCACCACTCCCTCCATTTTATGTGGAGTAAATACAAACAGAGGGAGTATACTACGGATGAGGATCCCCTGACGTGGCCGAACCCATTGAGTAACTGACATGCGGGGCCTAGCAAGCATGGGGTCCGCCAGTAAGTGACCGGAAGGGAGGGTAAGGCAGGGATACCTACATCAGAGGATCCACTTCCACTATACTACTTTGACCAAATGTTAGAGTAATAATATATGACATGCAACTTGCACATATGTTAGATAATAATATATGACATGCAACTTACACAAAGCATATAGGGTCTAATGCGTTTTTCGAGGCTAACTTTGACCAAATGTTAGAGTAATAATATATGGCATGCAACTTACACAAAGCATACGGTTAAATTCGTATGTGAAAGGAGTTTCCAATGATATAATTTTCACATTATACATCTCATGTACTATTAATCTTGTTAATAGTCAAATTGGAAACCATCTCAAGTACAAATCTAGGAGTACGTACGAATCTAACAATATTGATTGGGCATTGTTGAACGTTGATACCTTTTTGATCAAAGTAGATATACTTTGACTAGACATAAAACTTATATGTAAACTAGAAAGGATAGGAGGGAGTATATTGTACGTTCAAAAACGAAACGAACATTGAATACCCTTTATATATGATTTGCGGATGCTATGATCACCGGTTCAAAATTTTGAATCCGCCTTAGGTGTCACGTGCCTACACTCGTTCCCTCTTGATTTCATCTCAGGGTCCGGAGATATATTGAAAGAGGACTAGGGTGGGTACATGCGAATGATACTCGGCGGAATGTTCAAATGAGGCATGCGGGAGGATGGACTCGACTGGAGGGCGACATGATCGATGGAGAAGAGGGTTGGAGAGGAATGAAAATAAGTAAATGCCACATGATTATACTTGAACGGCTCAAATAAACAATAAGTTGTCTCGCTTGGCCTACATAGTGAAAGGCCTAATGCGCAACACGGAGCACTGACGCTCGGATATGGCCGGGAAAATAGGGAAACAGACATGTGGGGCACACCCGTCAGGACGACGTAGCGCAGAGTAGTCCAATGGAGGAGCTGGCCCACGACCTCCTCGCCACCGACAACCGTTCATGTGGGTCGTTGGGGCCAACAACGGGGCGCAGCTCCAGCACCGCCTCTGGACACGGCGACCGCGGTGAGCGACACGCTCATATCGTCGCTAGACACAAGCGATTTCAGTTTGCCGAGGGTGGCGTTAGTGCTGTGGCACGACCAACGGTATGTTCGGTTTGTGCCCAAGGTTGCCCCATCAAAGCATTGGGTAGCCAAAATTTTGGTTGAGGTATTGGTTGCCCATGATTTGTCCGTCATTGGCAAGAAAAATGAACTTGAGTTGGCTAGAGTTCATTGGCGTGCCAAAGAAATGGCAACCATCCAAACAAAGACCAATCTTTGGGTCATGACCAAAATTTTGGTTGAGGTATTGGTTGCCCATGATTTGGCCGACATTGGCAAGAAAAATGAACTAGAGTTGGCTAGAGTTCATTGGCATGCCAAAAAAATGGCAACCATCCAAACAAAGACCAATCTTTTGGTCATGACCAAATTTTTGGCAAGGTGCACTTTGGCCACAATCCAAACACACCCCAACACCCAGATCGTCGAGGATGCACGGGGCACCGCGACGCGTCCGCGGAGTGGTGTAGCGCGGCCAACTGCATCCTCTGGACCTAAGACCATGCCGGGTCGTCTTGTTTTTTCAATGACATGCGGGGATTGCATGTGAGCAAAGGGCATCTCCAACGTTGCCATGACCGCAACTGACTACCCTGGCACACCAAAACCCTCGTCCCTCGCGCCGTCGCGTGGTGCGTTCCCAGCCGGCGCCAGCTGCCCGCATTCATGTCATCCGTTTGTATGTCGTGATTAAGAGGCTCAGTGCCCGCGGAACCAACTCCGGCGACTTAATGACGCACCCGGACGCTTGGCCTCACCGGAATGCGCTACTTAAAGCGGCAACGCCCAGCTAACCTCCACACCATAGCGCATCGTCCTCCTACCTAGAACCACATCTGCCATGACCGCAAGCGCGAACGCTTTGCGGGAGAGCTTGTCTTCGGGGATGGAGCTCAAGGTCGCTGCCCTCGCTCAAGTCGCCGCACAAGCGGTGGCCACGCTGGCGGCCGACGACGGGAGCACCGTGAGCCACGCGTCCTACTTGCCGCCATCCAACGTCCGGCACCGCCGAGGTCGGGGACTCCTGTGAGGATGAGTAGGGCATGGGAGGCGGCAGGGCATGGTGTGCCAACTGGCCGGTCTGTCTCCCGTGTTCTACTTTTGCTCGCCAGAGACCGCACCTTCACTTCACGGGTCTTGAACCCCGCCCCGTACATGGAGATCACAGATGGAGGACGTCGGTCGCCGCCGTAGAATAGGTTTAGGGTCGGGTTTCTTTTATTTTTTTGTCCTATAAAAGTTCGAAATGTAATGAAAATCTGCCGTGTTTGCATTAATCTCGGTCGGTGTATATGAACTTTCACAATAATATACATATTGTAGGAGTATTAGCAAGATGCCCGTGCGTTGCACGGAAGATCAAGATCTTGTGGGAGAAAAGGATGAACGGGGGAAAGCCTTATCTGCAAATGTGGAGAGGAGTGCGGGTAAATTGTCATAGTTTCCTTCCTAGCCGTTAGATATAGATCGGACGGCCTATATTGCAGGATCAGACACATCTTTCTACATCTATGGGAACCTACGAAAGGGTTAACGTAAATTGCCTCTCTCTCTCCTCCCCTGATTTTCATGGTGGTGGGCCCCTCCCCCCAATCTACAATCAACAGCTCACACGTTTCACATTAAGTTAATTACGTAACTGGGATTACGTAGGTGTAGCATTACTCGTCCTAAAAAACCCAACTAAGCCAAACTCCCAGCATATCGCGCGGGAAAAGACCCGGCCGCGCCGTTTTAGTCGGGATTACCGGATTACTAGTAGTAGTATCAATGGATCGTGCGAAGCAACGTATTTTTTTGAGGGGGAGAAGCACCTAGTTTAAAAGGAAAAAATGCGGTACACTCACAACACTCCTATCGCGGTCGCATTGCACCCCACACACGTTCGGTCCTGCACACGGCTCACGCAAACGGAACACGCTTCCGCTTGCCTCTTCACTGACACGTGGGACTGCACTTGGAGAAACTGACCATGCGCCAAACTCCCCCCGCCCACCGCGTGAAAATCCTCTTCCCCACACCCAAAAATTCCCCCCAAATACGATTCAACCGCCCTTCGGCCAACTAGCCAATAATATTCCCCAAACCCCCTCCCTCCTGTCCCCCTCCACTCCATTCCTCCGCAAAAGCCGCCCTCCCCGCCGCGCCAATACGTAGGCGCCGCGGTTCGGCGATCCTCTCGCTCCCACAGTACACTCTCGTAGACTGCTGTCCTCTAGCTGCGCCGCCACCTCTGGCTACGTTCTTGTGGAGGCGCACGACGGTCAGCGCCGCCACCGCTGGCGACGTTCGTGTGGAGACGCACGGCGGTCAACTTCTCCCACGGTACGCGCATTCTAGACTGAGGCCCCGTTCATGTCGGTGTAGCGCTGAATGTTAGCTGATAGACGCTGTTAATCTCACTGTTTGCCGAAGTAGTTTACTGTCAATATGCTCTGCTTAAGAAGCTTCCTTGCCCTGTTCTGCACTCAATCTGCTTAGCTGAGATGGCATGCCAAGGCCGATTAGTTGTTAAAATATCCTGCCATATATTTATTGTGACGTAGATTGCCATGGTCTAGTAGCCAATCTGTTAGCTGAAATAGCTCTACACCATTTTATACTCGATCTTTGTTGCTGCGATGGCCTTCGATAGTTCGATGGCTGTGTGCTCGACCTCATTGACTGCTGAAACAGCCTGCCATAATTTGGCACTCAGATCTGTTTGCTGAATTAGCTTTACATATATTTCATTACTTAGATCTGCTCGTCCAAATATCTTGCCATAGCTTTAGACATCGACCTAGGTATTTTTTTCTGGACTTCATAAAAAAGCATATATGTTTTTCCTGTAATATCTAGTAGAAGAACTAATTTGTATGTCTAACAGATGGACAGGACTTGGATAACTTCTGCTCGAAGATTCTCCGCTGCATATGTCGAGGGGGTTGAAAACTTCATGAACTTTATCAGAGCTGAGTACGGTGGTCCGAAATCAGATGTGCTCTGCCCGTGTAGCAGTTGTATGAATTCAGTTACAAGACCCCAATCAACTGTGCAAAATCATCTACACTTGTATGGGATGTAGGTCACATATACTCGATGGGTTCATCATGGTGAAGCTGTGAACGTCAATGTTATTGACTACGTGGAAGCAGCAGATCACCATCTTGATCTGCCTGATGCTCAGGTGGAAGAGAAGGAGGAGGTGGTGGTGGCGGAGCCAGTGAGTTTGACCAACATTGTAACAATGCTACGAAATGCTCGTGCATTCTGTGAACTTTCACCTGCAGAATAAAAACGGTGGGCCCGCATGTTGGAACAATGCAACGTTGCTGTCACCCCAGGAAATAAGCTGGCAGTATTCTCAGCTATGGTCACCTTTCTTTAGGTGAAGACATCTGAGCGGATGACCAACAAATTATTCGATGCGATGTTGGCTGCTTTCCGCGAATCTTTCCTAGATGCGTCTGAGCTGCCACACACCTACAGTAAAATGAAGAATTTCCTTCATGCAGTTGGAATTGGATATGATATGATCCATATTTGTAAGAATAATTGTGTTCTATTCCGGAAGGATTATGCCAACTTACGTGAATGCCCGAAATGCAAATCAGCAAGATGGAAAGATGGCGATGCTGTGAAGAGGATTCCTCATAATGTTCTGAGACATTTTCCAATTACACCAAGATTGCAGAGGTTGTTTCATGATGCTGAAACAAGAGAGGATGTACTGTGGCATTCTAGGAACCAGGAGTACAGAGATCAGAATGTAATGAGCCATCCATCTCATGGTAGTGGGTGGAAAAGCTTCAATGATAAACACAAAGAGTTTGCTGCTGACCCGAGAAACATTAGACTTGGCTTAGCTTCAGATGGATTTAACCCATTTGGCCACCAGAGCGCCACATATAGCATGTGGCCAGTGCTTGTTATCCCTTACAACATGCCTCCAAATGTCTGCACGAAAGAATCAAACTACATGATGGCCTTGCTCATCCCAGGTCCAAAAAGTCCTGGAAAGGATTTTGATTTATTCATGGAGCCTCTTGTGGAGGAACTTCAACAGCTATGGAAGGGTGTTCACACTCGAGACCTATATAGCAGCCCACCAACTGATTTCTTTCTGCGTGCTGTTATAATTTGGTGCATCCATGATTATCCGGCTTTGGGCACTATGTCAGGGCGAACGACACATGGTTACAATGCATGTGTTTGCTGTGACAGGAATCCGCTGTCATACGCAATGCTTAGCAAGATCTGTTACATTGGACACCACCGTTTCCTTGCCAAGGACAAGCCGCATCCTAGAAAATACCGAAGACATGTGTTCGATGCAAAGCATGAAAACCGTGATGTGCCAAAGAGGCTCACCGCCGATGAGTTGCAAGTGGAATTAGAGAAGGTCAGGCATATTACACCAGGAAACCATCCTGGTAATGGTAGTGGGAAAAGGAAGTGTGGCAGGGTAGAAGAGAGATTATTATTTACCCACAGGTCCACTTTGTGGGACTTGGAGTATTGGAAAGATTTGGATCTGAGGCATAATCTTGATGTGATGCACATCGAGAAAAATATATGTGATAGCATTATCGGCACACTTCTTAATATTGAAGGCAAGAAGAAAGATACCTTAAAATATAGGATTGATTTGACACACCTGGGTATCAGAAAGGATTTGCAGGTGCAAGATGAAGGTAAACCACGGGATATGGCACCAGCTGTGTACGTCTTGGACAAGGTAAAAAGAAAAGAATTCTGTGAGGTCCTGTCACGTGTGAGATTCCACATGGATTTGCTTCCAACCCTGAAAGGAGAGTCAGTGCAGATGGAAATAAGGTACAAGGGTTGAAAACTCATGACTGCCACATCCTACTTCAAAGGGTTTTACCTGTTATCCTTAGAGGATTGGGCCGCCCTGACTTATACAGAGCAGTTGCAGAGTTGGGACAATTCTTTAGGGAACTCTGTAGTAGGAATATCAGGATAGATGCTTTGGAGCGTCTTAGAGACAAGATACCAACTATCCTATGTGATCTTGAGAAGATATATCCTCCAGCCTTCTTTGATGTGATGGTGCATTTGGCTGTTCATCTACCTGATGAGGCACTACTTATAGGTCCAGTACAGTATGGTTGGATGTACCCTATTGAAAGGCGGCTAGGCACTTTCAAGGGCTATGTTAGGAACAGAGCTAGACCCGAGGGTTCCATTGCAGAGGCCTACATTGCTATAGAAGCGTTGACATTCTGCTCAAAATACATTGAAATAGCTGATCAGCTTAGCAAGGAGGTGGGTGAAGACAATCCCGGGCTCAATGTTTTCAATTATTCTGTTTGAGTTACAGGGAAGAGTCGACAAGAGGACAAACCTAAAGATTTGGACAAAATGGTTTGGTATGTGTTGAATAACTGTCCTGAGATACTACCTTATATCAAGTAAGTGCAGTACTGCAGCTTATACATCGTAATCTACTAAACTTGTAGCACATTCTTATATATTTAGATGTTTGACGCGATCACTATGTTGTGCAACATCTACAAAGAGGAGTTACTGCCGCAAAATCCAAGAAACATTGACAAACTGGTTATGGCAGGATTTGCGAAATGGTTCAAGAACCATGTAAGCTTTTGAAGTGCATTGTCAGTTTTTTTATTATATTGAGTACATAAGATGATCAGCTTGTCTATTTTCTAACCATAGGTTAAGAAGATGCGGGAGGATGGGCAGGCAGTTGATGATGCCCTTTACTCACTAGCAATGGGTCCTGATACTCGGGTAAGACATTATGAATCTTGCGTTGTTGGAGATGTGCGCTACAACACCCTTGCACGAGAAGAAGGCAGGAAGACACAAAACAGTGCCGTTATGAGCATGGATACGTATGAAAAAGAGACAACTGAAATGTATGCTAACATAACAGACATTATTCAGTTGCAGTATATCTCCAGTTTCCAGGATCATCGGTGTGTGGTTCTGTTGTGCTGTCGTTGGTATAACCTGTTTTCCAGGATCGCAAAACCCAGAGCTGATGATTATTTCGAATCCATCAATGTCAAGGCGGCGTACCAGACCAACGAGCCTTTTATTTTGGCAAATCAAGCAACACAGATATTTTTCTTGGAAGACACATTTGCATGTAGCCATGACCGGAGAGTATTGCAAAGGTTTGAGCAGAGGAATTCGTTTAATGAAGGTGCACAACAAGATGATGCTTACACTGCTCCTGATGTACAAGATAACACATATGTTCCTAATATCTTTGAGAACCATCACATCAATGACGCCAGCGAAAAGATTGCCTGTCGTGCTGTGGACATACAAGAGTTGATCAAGAAGAAGCCAACGTTCGAGGACGTTGAGGACGAAGAAGAAGATGACACCATGGGGAATTACGATTCAGACTGATACACATGGCGAAGATGTTGACGCTGCTGCGGATGATGATTACATGGCTTTTTTCATATTTTCCTGTCAGAAGACGTTTTTTATCTACTATGTGAAATTGTGTTTGCTATGAAAACTGAAACCTGATGAACATGTTGTTTAGTATTTTGCTGTGAGAACATCACTTGTTATGTATGCTGATTTGTGTTTGGTGATTGTATGACAACTAAAACATGATGACATTGTTGTTTAGTTGTACTCATATTTGACTGTGAAACTTGAATTTGATGACATAGTTTGTTGTTGGACTGCAATTTGCTCGACGTCTTCGAATGAGAACAAAGCTGACCCGACAGGGCCTCTGCTATTTATTTATTTATATGAGCAAAAGGGGATACCCCTGATTTATGTTAATAGGAATCATTAGATGTTCACAACACTGCGCCCAGCCTGCTACACAGGTTTCATTCATTACTAGTTTCAGCAAAGTGCTCATGTCGTAGCCACTGAATACATCACGAGTGCTACATACACTACAAATAAAGAGACAATAATCCTACAGAGCACATCGATTTTGCCCATTATCTTCACAAGCTCTTTCATCTCCTCATTGCTGTCAAGGCCATTCAGCAGCTGTTGCTTGGCCATGATCAGAGGAACTGCATCTTTAACCTTCTGCTCTGCATCTTCCTCTTCTGCCGTTCCTTCAGTTACTTGTCCAACACCCCAACTTGCTGGTATTGGGATTCCTTGGCTAACCAAATAATCAGCGTAGTTGCATTCCCCCACATCAGCAACTTCCCAGAAATACAAATCACACGAATCTTCCCTTTTCTGCACGAATCAAATTGGTAGATCATCAACCAAACTATTAAAAAAATCAGCAACTGAAAGCAACAGAACAACACTTAAACATATTATTACCCCATGATTCGGGCATTTGTAGAAGACTCGGCCAGGGTTGCGGATTGTGGTTGAGACGTGACAGATGACTCTGCGTGATTTGCAGCAGTGGCACCACACCAACGGCAGCGGGTTGCGATGAGCAATCGGCTGTGGTGCGCGTGCCGGCGAGGGTGTGATGAGACCCATAGGCGATGGTACGGGTTGGGACTTGGCGCATATCTGGTTGTTGCCTGCTGAAGAGCAGGTGGACGAGCAGCCAGCGGACATGGTTGCTGCGGCCAGAGCTTCTAATGCTAGGTAGAGTAAGTAGAGAAGAGAGAAGCGAACGTTGGATATGTCAGTTTCATTACTTGCAGAGTAGCATAGCACCATATATAGTCATAGTCTTGGTTTGGATTCGAACCAGCTACAGGAGCACGTCTTTCTTTTTTCTAAAACTCGGCAACGTCTCTTTACTGCTACAGTAGCTTGTTCTGTACGCCTTCCCAAGTCTTTGATTTTCTTTCCCTTTTTTGGCGAGGAAGGAAGGAGGACAAAATTGAGAGTTCCTGGGACTCGAACCCAAGACCCGTCGGTTGAAAACCAAGGGTGCTAGTCACTTATGTGGTGAACGTTCCCTGTGAGGAGGACAACAGACGAACGCATTTTCCTTGCAGTTTTCTTCCTATATATAAAAAGTATGCTACTTGGTGTCCGCTTAGTCAACAAACGATTGTGCCAACCTTGACCGTTGGATTGACATTCAACGTCTATCGCGTTTCTTCAGTCTCTTCTTCCCCGAGCCGCCAAAGCCAAACCAGCACCGGCGGGACCGCCTGCTCCCGCCTCCCACGGCTGGCTGTGATCTGCCCCGGCTCCTGTTCGTTCCCGTCCGAGGCCTCACCATCGTCCTCTGTCTTGGTTTGCTCACCGCGGCACCGCCCTCCAGTGTTGTCAACATGGTCAACAACCGAGAGGAATAAGGAGATGACTGTACATGGTGACGATGACAGTAGGGACCCAGCATCGCGCGCAGTAATTTTGTTTTTTCGGGACGGAGAAGGGTATCAACTGGGTTGTGCGGGACCCGTGGCCCGTCTAGCCCAGGCTTTTATTCATATGTTTGGCACATGACCAGCCCAGTTTGTTTTTTCCTTTCTGAAAATTGCTAGCCAGCTATTTTGTTTTTTGCAGAATAACCAACATAGGCCTACTTGCTTTTCTACGCCCTGCTGGGCGGGAAATCTTTCAAGACGAGGAGGGATGCATTTTGCCCAGAAAATGGGCTATAAGTAATAAGAAATGGGCTATACGTAATAAAAAATGGGCTGTAAAATGAAAAAATACAGCAAACAGACAATTAGTTCCAAAATACTGTTTTCTTTCGGATTGATATTTTAAATTTCATTGTTTTTGTGTGGGTAAAATTTCATTGAATTTAGATTTAAAATTAATTTGAATCTGGCTAGATATTTCGAGCTGTATGCTGTTTGGGACAGATTTGGAGGCTGACTTGTGGGTCTACTAGGTTGATGTGTACTTTGGCTTTGTCAACTTAGTCCACAAACGATTCTAGCAGCAGTGACCGTTGAATGTTAATCCAACGGCCGTACTGCTTCTTCAATATCTGATCTTCTTGCTCCAGTCGCCCAAACCAGCTCCGGTGGGACTGCCTGCTCCCGCCTCCCGTGGCCGGCTGTGCTGCCGCACAGGCTGCACCGCCCCACCCTACATGGCGGACCAACCAGCTATATATTCGCACACAAGGAAGTGCCTCCTTATTATGCACAAAAAAATGAATACCCCCTGCTAGCTGGGACCCACCATAGTGGGAGGATGACTTGTGGGCCAACAAAGTTGATGGGGACAGAGGGCTTTGTCAACTTAGTCAATATGAATGATTCTAGCTCCAGTGACCGTACGATGTCCATCCAACGGCCGTAGTGCTTCTTCAACCTCTGGTCTTCTTGCTCCAGCCGCCCAAAGTTGCGCCGGTCGTGCCGCATGCTCCTGCCTTCCGTGGCCGGCTGTGCTGCCACGGATGCCTCACCGCCCCTACTATTCCCACCGCTGGCCAGGCCCTACGGTGACGGCAGCCTCACACCGCAGCCGAACCAGTGAACCCTCGTACTCCTCTCCGCGCGGGCTTCCACTGCCGCGTCTTCCCTGGCTCCGTGTCGTCCCCTTCCTAGGCCTCGCCGTCGTCCACCGCCGTGGTGCTCTCCGCGCGGCGTGGTCAACGTGGTCAAGGAATGACTTCCATCAGAAGAGTACTGTACGTGGAGAGGTTGACAGCTGGGTCCACAGCCACAGCCCAATTTTTTTGTGATTTGCCAAGTAAGTCGCTTTGTCAGGCCTGTTGGGCTGCAAATCTTTCAAGACGAGGAGAGCTTTCATTTGGCTGGCCGAGAAAATGGCCCATCAGTAATGAGAAATGGGCTGTACATTTTTAAAACACATCAAACTGGCAATTAGTTTCAAATATCTTTTTTTTCATTTCAAGATTTTAAATTACATTAATTTTTATGCGTGGAGAATTTGTTGGATTTTATATTGATATACATTTATTTTTAAAATTAGTTTGAATGTGAGTCAAAATTTCGGGATTAAAAACAGTTCGGACCGCACCAAAATATGCAAAATTTTGTATAATTTTTTAACCGTGGCCACAATTTAGGTTGTAATGCTAACAAAAAGAATATGAGCTCCAAAAAAACCTTAAGAATTAGCAAATGGGCTGAAAATTATTAGAAATAATGGCAGATGGGCTGTATGCTGTTTTCCACAGATTTGAGGCTTTCCTAAAAAAAGGTTGACGCACAAGGAGTGACTGTTGGATGTCCATCCAACGGCCGTCGTGAATCTTCAATCTCTGCTCTTCCTGCTCCAGCCGCTCAAACAAGCGCCGACGGGACTGCATGCTCCCTCCTCCCCGCGGCCAGCTGTGCTGCCGCACAGACCTCACCGCCCCACCGTACTCCCATCGCTGGCCTAGCCATCCCTCTACTCACCCACACATGCTGTTATTATCCGGCGATGGCAGACGAACCAGTAAACCCTCGTACAGTCGTACTCCTCTCTGCGTGGGAAACAACTGCCGAGTCTTCCCTGCCTCCGTGTCGTTCCCTTCCTAGGCCTCGCCGCCGTCCACCGCCCTGGTGCTCTCGGCGCGGCCTGGTCAACGTGGTCAACGACGACATGCATTTGAAGTGGACTGTACGTGGAGAGGCCGACAGCTGGGTCCATGGCCCCACACAAGGAAATGCCTCCTTATTACGCGCAAAATAATGATTCCTCCACCTGACATCAGGGACCCACCGAAAGGGCCTCTGTATTTCACGAAAAAATGTTACCGCCGCTGACATCTCGGACCCACCAGCTATATCTTCGCACGCAAGGAAGTGCCTCCTTATTACGAACAAAAAAAATGAATACTCCCCCTGTTAGCTGGGACCCAGTATAGTGGCAGGCTGACTTGTGGGCCTACTAAGTTGACGGGGACGGAGGGCTTTGTCAACTTAGTCAATATGCACGATTCTAGCTCCAGTGACCATACGATGTCCATCCAACGGCCATAGTGCTTCTTCAACCTCTGGTCTTCTTGCTCCAGCCGCCCAAACCAGTGCCGGTCATGCCTCGTGCTCCTGCCTCCCGTGGCCGGCTGCGATGCGGCGGAGGCCTCACCGCACCCTACTACTCCCATCGCTGGCCAGGCCATCCCTCTACTCACCCACACATGCTGTTATTATCCGGCGATGGCAGACGAACCAGTAAACCCTCGTACAGTCGTACTCCTCTCTGCGTGGGAAACAACTGCCGAGTCTTCCCTGCCTCCGTGTCGTTCCCTTCCTAGGCCTCGCCGTCGTCCACCGCCGTGGTGCTCTCCGCGCGGCGTGGTCAACGTGGTTAACGAACGGCTTCCATCAGACATGGACTGTATGTGGAGAGGCTGACAGCTGGGTCCACGGCCACAACAAGGAAGTGCCTCCTTATTACGTGCAAAATAATTATTCCTCCACCTGACAGCGGGGACCCACCGGACGGGCCACCGTATTTTCCCCCCTGACTGCTGGGACCCACCAGCTACATCTTCGCACGCAAGGAAGTGCCTCCTTATTACGTGCAAAATAATTATTCCTCCACCTGACAGCGGGGACCCACCGGACGGGCCACCGTATTTTCCCCCCTGACTGCTGGGACCCACCAGCTACATCTTCGCACGCAAGGAAGTGCCTCCTTATTACGTGCAAAATAATTATTCCTCCACCTGACAGCGGGGACCCACCGGACGGGCCACCGTATTTTCCCCCCTGACTGCTGGGACCCACCAGCTACATCTTCGCACGCAAGGAAGTGCCTCCTTATTACGTGCAAAATAATTATTCCTCCACCTGACAGCGGGGACCCACCGGACGGGCCACCGTATTTTCCCCCCTGACTGCTGGGACCCACCAGCTACATCTTCGCACGCAAGGAAGTGCCTGATAGTCGGGACCCACCTGGTCGAAGCGTACATAGCGTTGTCATTCTGGTCGCGAACGTGTACGTACATATATACTGGTGGATGTAGAGGCGCGCACGTGTCGTAGTAGAGGCGGCCAGGGTGCAAGAAAGAAAATACGGCCACGTATGTGTACATACGGGCGGGGTCTCGAACACCTACTCATGCATACGTATGGCGAGGGCTCGTTGACATGGCTGGGTCGGAACGGAGAAACAACGTCGTCGTTGTGTTCATGGGGAGGCAATGGAATGCGTCGTGTTCATGGGGAGGCAATGGAATGCGTCGTGTTCATGGGGAGGCAACGGAATGTGTCGTGTTCATCGGGAGGCAACAGAACGCGTGGGAGCCAGCCGGCTGGGTCGGAACGGAATGCGTGGCCGTGTTCATCGGGAGGGCTTGGACGGAACATGCGATGGAAACAAGGCCTGGCGTACTGCACAACGGAGGAAACAAACCTCCTACGTTCGGAACGGGGTCCTGTTGATCAGGAGGGGTCTGGCGTACCGCAAAACGGAGGAAACGGACCTCCTATGGTCGAAACGGGGGTCCTGTTGATCGGGAGGGGTGTGGCGTACCGCAAAATGGAGGAAACAGACTTGTGTTTGGAGCGCTACGGTCGAAACGGGGGTCCTATTCAACGGGAGGGGTGTGGCGTACCGCAAAACGGGACTCCACGGGATACTTTTCATCTCCATCGTTGACCCCCTCCAGCCTCCACGAGCTACTGTTCATCCACCGTCGACCCCCTCCAGCCTCCACCTGCGAATGTTCATCCACGGGCTCCTGTTCATCCAGCCTCCACCGCGCGCTACTCCACCGACTACTGTTCAACCAGCCCTCTCCACGGGATCTTGTTCAACCACCCCTCCTCGGGCTACTGTTCATCCTGCCCTCCATCGTCTAGTATTCATCCTGCCCTCCACGGGGTGGTCCTGTTCATCCAGCCCTCCACGGGGTCCTGTTCTTCCAGCCCCAACCGGCTCGATCGACCGGGGTCCTGTTCATCCAGAGGCAACACCATGGGGTCCTGTTCATCCACCCCCACCGGGAACTGTTCATCCAAACCCCCCCGCAACGCTCACTGTTCATCCAGAGGCAGCATCGATTAGCTTCAATTAGTGCAGTAGCGAAGGAATCGCTCGATCGGGTTCAGTTAACAACCATCGATCGATCGCTCGGGTTCAGTAACGCGTAGCCTGCAGTGCAATCGCTCGGGTTCAGTTAGAACCCAACGCCTCGCTCGGGTTTAGTTAGAGCCAACGCCTCGCACACACGCGCATACGTGTACGAGAGAAACGCACATCGCTCGGCCCCCGACCTCCCACCGTAACCGGGAACTCCCCGAAATTTTCCTCCCCCTCGCTTCTACCATGGTTTTTTCCGTCATGGATGGCCCAAAGAATGAAAAGCCCATTCTCTGTCATGATTTTTTGTCATAGAAGTAGGAGCCCACCACATCTATGATGATACCGGGTTTTGTCACAATTATCGTCATAGAAGTGTCATAAGTATGACATAATTTTTCTCATTCGGCCCAAAATGTCACGGATGTGTCTTTTTTTGTAGTGTTGATTGGGCATGCACGAGAATTTGGTTCTGCTTGCAATATGGATGATACCTGAACGATGAAGTGAACAGGAGCACGGGAGACCTATTTCCGCTATACAATACTGGAGTACTCATGTTCCTACTACTAGTAGTAGTTGTAGTAGTACAACTGTGGTACACTTGATGGTCAAAATAGTATTCATCCCGTCCTCACAGTGAAGTGACAACACCCTGCGCCTCACACTAGTCCAGGCGGCGTGTTCGGGTTACCAAAGTCAGCCTCACCCTGTGCACCGTGCAGTCTGTCACCGCCGCTGTACAACACATTGGCGCCTCGCCTCGTCTCCCTCTCCGCTCCCATAGCACCACTCCATCTCCATCACCTTCTCCATCTCTGTCTCCATCTCCATCTCACTGTGCCCCCCGTGTACCATCGCCTCACTCGCCTCCCCCAGTACCACTATTCCCTCGCTAGCCGCTCCAGCACCGACATCCTTCTCCCCCATAAATCAAGCCCCCTTCCAGACTCCACCATGGCCGAACGCGAACCGCGCAGCATCCATATGAGCCGCGATTGGAGGAATCTCCCCAGTGTATGGATATGTTGAGCGCCCTGCGGCTGGCTGCATGCTCGAGGGACATGCACACGGCCATCGTCGAAGCAAGGCCTAAGCTTTTCAAGACACCCTGCTTGCTGCTATCTTGTCTTGCGAGATTGGCTCACCATGATACGGAGGCGTGCATGATGCCCCTCGACTTCAATCCGATCTCCATTAGTCAAAACTTCTTTGCAGGTATGTAGTGGGTCGCTGTACATCATTTCCCTTGACATCGATCCGATCACCATCACCCGAAACTTCTTGGCAGGTATGTACTGGGTCGGCATGAACTCCCACTGGATGGCTGCCTTTAGAGAAGACGGTAAAAAGTTGGTGCTCGTGAACTTCCAGACCTCCCATGAGATTATCCTTCCTCCGTTAGATTATATAGAGTATTACCATCGCGGTCCAAGTCATCTAGATTACTACGTCAGTTGGACGGACCTTGTTTTGCAGAAGACTGTAATCTGCCAAGTGCCCACACGACATGCGAATTACGTAGACTTCAAGCTAATTGCCTTGTTTGACCACGGACTCGCCTATCTTTACGCCGGTGCCTTCTTTAGCTGGAGACAACTCGGCTCGTAGTGGATCATCGTCAAAGCTGATACACACTTCTGTGATGCTATTGAACACAATGGCATCATCTACGCGATCGACAAAGCAGATGGCACCACGTATTGCTGGGACGGCACATGTAAGTTGTTTCCATCTCATGTTAATGATGACGCCATGACACTGTTTGAAATTTTTGTGATGATTGGCATATCCCTGTTTGAGCAGAATTTGTGTAGAATTATGGCAATGTATTAGAGACGCTGTAAATCAGCTATATTTGGAATGAGTTAATTCATGCGATTCTGACCATGTCATTACAACCAATTTGTACCCTGAATAATCAAACGGTTAGGAATATATGGATATTATCCTTATTTTACAGTAATCTATATACTACTACTAAATATGAGTGTGTATCAATGGCCATGTTAGTTTCCTCATTTTCATGATGTAGAAACATGCATCACGCTGTTGGTTTCATCTAACCATACATTAGGGAAGTAAATGTGCATATGGAGAACTCTATATTTGGAAGTAGTGAAATCCTGCAATGCTTACCATTTGTACATACGTATATTCGCCCTTCAGCAATCAATGGCTAGAATAATATCCTCACAAGATTTTTGCCCATAGAACACGAGTATATAACAATGCATGGTCTGTTAGTTACCTTGAAGAATTTGTTTGTGAGGACAGAACATGATTACATAACATGCATGACATGGTAGTTTCCTGTGAAGAATCGATTGCGAGATAAGATGAGTATAACCATGCATGGCACTTCTATATTTTCGAACCCAGTATACATTTCCCTATATTTTCCTCCCAGTTCCAACAGGGACATATCAATGTTGTTTCTTGCATTATCCTACTCATACTCTGAACAATGCTGATCTTACATTAACAATGCCTGTCCTTTTTGATATGATGCAGTGTCCTACAGTTATTGCCCTTTGTAATCACACCACCTTTGCTAAAAACAGGGAAGCACAACTGGTTCCTCGCTCGATCAGATGATGGCAAAAGACTGATGATCATTCGGACACATGAGCCAGAAAAGTTATATTGCAAAAACCCCACTGTATACAAGCACCGTGTAATACGTGAGTATCCAGACAGTGGTTTTTACGTCTATGAGCAGGATACCAGCTTGTTGGGGCCTTTAGGATTTTTTAGTTGGAGGCGGGTAAACAGCCTTGGTTCACATTCTCTGTTTCTCGGACTCAATTATCCAATTAACCAGGAGATCACCGTTGGCAAGGACCTTGATGGCAGAGAGGCTCTGTTTGCTATGGAAAACTGTCTCTACACGGTGAGCCCTAGGAGTTCAGGAGCAAACTCCCCTGATTGTCAACGATACAGCCTGCAGCCAAAAGAAGGTGATAATGACAAAGGTATCCGGATTAACTTTGATCCTTGGATGTCTCAATTACGACATGTAGTGATGTGGTTCAAGCCTTCAGGTTGATAGGTAATTGGGTTGTTGCATCGAAAGGGTGGAGTACTGGTGTCTCTGGATCACTGGTCGCTGAAGCGGGGCTGCAAATTATGATGGTATTGGATCATCTCTTCGAATGACTTTGTTGTCTTTTTTGCTAGTTCTGGATGGGTAGTTCTTTCTTTTGTTATGCATATTCCTTGTCATTTGGCCATCCTCGTCTATGTCACTCTTACTATGTAATAGTTACTTCTGTTTAGAATGTCATTCTCGTCTGGATCACGAGAGTCTGAGCGCTGCAGATGGGTGCGTTTTGGTGGTGTAGCAAGACTTCTTATGAACTATCATGTCTTGCTATTTATGTCAGTAGTAGCCTGTATATATCGTTGTTTCAAACTATTTATTGTCTCGAACTACTAGTGGGTTAAATGAGGGCATCACCATTCTCCAGTGTTCAGAGTATATTTCCCTTTTTCAAGTTACATAATTTGAGCTCAGTGTCTTTTCGATGATGTACACTTGTTTGGGCCAGTGAGGTGTCGTTGAATATGGGCCGAGTAGTAACGCAATGCCAAGCAGGTCAATTATGACTCTCAGGCCGGGCTCTCAAAAGATCCTGAAAAAAGCCCGGGCTCTCCAAAAAAGAAACAATAAGGACTCTTAGGCCGACATGTGGGCGCCACCGGTGTTTTCGTGCGCTTGCCCGCCGAGAGTACCCCTCCCCCACCTCTGGAATCTCGATTCCTACTCCAGTTCCACCAAATCCCCCTCCTGTACTCCCTGTACTCAAGTGCACTATCATTTCGCCGGTTAACGCGGATCTCCGAGACGGAGATCCTGAGGTTCGTCCTGCCTTCGGTCGCTGTGTGCTGTCGCTCAACAGTGGTATGGCGGCGCTTGACGACCAGTTTGCCGGCAAAGTGCTGATGGTAACCATCAACAGCGACCGGCCTCCCGTCTCGCTGGACGACCTTGTCAAAGCTCTTGGCATTGTGCACGGCATCCAAATAAGTGACTTGCTCGTCGAAGTCTGTCCACCACTGGCTGATTTCTTCGTCAGGTTCCGGACAACTTTCGACTGCAGTCGTGTGTTCGAATCTTCCCGGCGTTTGTTCTGCGATGGCGTGCTGGTGAGCTTTGATTGATGGCACCCAGGATGGGGCTCGGTGCCCTCTGAGCTTGAGTTTTTAACAAAGCTTACCTTCCACGGCATGCCTCGACATGCTTGGAATGGCGAGTCCATGAACGAGCTTATCAACGACCTTGGAGGTGAGCTCGTAAGTATGTTTGTTCCTCCAGACAGCTGGGCTCTGACGGTTATGGCATGGATGAAGAAGCCGTCCACCATACCGAAGTGATTGGTGTTGAGATACCGGTGCAGGAACCGGGGTTGTACTATTCGTCGCCACCAAGGCCGCCGCGGACCACGTTAGGGATGTACCTGTATTGAGTGTTCGTGCATGTCAAAGAAGTGGTCAATCCATCAATCGAAGTCCTGCCGCCGCCGCTGGTGCCAGGGTCCGTCGACGACGTCCATTACAGGAGTCAACGTTAGACTTTCCCTGTGTTGCTCGGAACAATGGATGGCACAGGGCCTACTCCATCGCGCGGCGGAGGCCACTGCTTCTTTGGGAGAAGAGGCAGGGCTGGCTGCCTGGATGTGCTCTAATTTGAGGTAACAACTGAATCTTGTCAGATACTAGATAAATCCGAGCTATGGGTGTGAAGCACTGATATGCTAGTACATTTGATTGTGACCTGTTCTAATTTTGTACCTGAACTTTTTTTAGAAAGGGATGTACGTCAACTTAATGTGCTAGCAGAACTTATTGTGTTGTCTGTCTGTTTTCTTTGCACAACATTCAAGATATTTCCCTGTCATTGATAAAGACGATGAACCATTATGTACGACTTCGTTGGTTTCAACATAGCCCTTCCCGTAGCGATCCACTGCTTCCATCCTGATTGTGCCGCCTGCGTGAAATTTTTGTATGCAAGTTCAGTGTGCTATGATGTTCTATATGATTGTGTCAACTATATAAGTTTTTACTGAGCATCAGCAATGCATATGGCTGAAAGATGTATTTACGAGCATTGACCGATGGGTCTCTCTCTCTCTCACACACACACGCACACACACACGCACACGCACAAATGGGACCCATTGAATTATTTATTTGCTCGTGACAACTTTTAATTAGGTTCCACTGTAATCTAACTTTTTTCTTAAGTTATTAATTGAGCTCAGTGACTTCAAAAAAGTTGTACAGAAGCCTCGTTTGGGCCTTTCCAATGTCGCTGAATGTGGGCTGAGTAACCATGTTACCTTTCAAGCAAAGAATTTATCTAGTCTTTCCTTACAAGAAAACTACATCAATTCACGTCCAAAACCCTAGCCAAATTCGGACTGGTTTATCCGAACTTTCCAAAATTGTTCGGTTTAAACTGGCTGCACCTTGCGGGTCTTTTTTGCGGTGGTAAACGATCTCGGATGAAAACAAGCCCAAACGCAATCTTGACCGTTTCGACGAGACGAACAACTTTCATGTTGAAGGTTTTTTTATCAGAGATCATCTTGAGGGTCATATCGGTCTCGCAACACAGGCTATTTCCTCGCGCTACCCGTCAGACATGTGTCTGGTGGGGCGCGCCACATCTCGCCTCGTGACAGGGCTGCACTCCGATTGCTCTAACTTTTGCATACGAACTCGGATTTGAACGATTTTTGTATCGAAATCGATCGTTTCGACGAGACGAAGACAACCCGTGTAGATCATGTTTTCATTTGAGGTTGTCTTGGGGGCTTAAGCATCTAAACTATACTTTGAATATAAGATCTTGGTACTTTGAGCATAGTTTCGGCCTTCGAGATGAAATCGGACGGCGATGACCCAAATTTCAAAGATGTTCATATCAATAATACGGAACTCTTTCATGTAGATCACTTCTCCATTTGAGTCCATCAAGATAATCATTTGAGCCCATCTTCAGCTTCTGGCCGGATTGGCCTTGACAGTTTCCACCCCAGCAAGCTTTTCAGCCCCGGCAAGGTCTTCGCCCGGCAAGCTCTTCCCCCGGCAAGGTCTTCGCCCGGCAAGCTTTTCCTCCGGCAAGGTCTTTCCCTCGGCAAGATTTCACACCGGCAAGCTTCTCCGCCGGCAAGCTTTCCACGCCGGCAAGCTTCTTCGCCGGCAAGGGTTTACCCCGGCAAGGTTTCATTCAGCCGGCAAAGGCCGAATACTTTCTCACTCAGGGCCGGCCCGCGAAGTGTTGCCTCTAACTTTTGTATATGAATCTGGATTCGTGACCATGCCAAAATCTGGTGTCAACAGGAGTCACAAACCCTCTTGTTGGTAAGACAAGGGACAAGGTAACCTAATGCTTTCATGGACATCACAATGTGTGTATATCACTCTATGTCTATGGATATCCTTGTTTGTTCCTTGTGGGATTAACCCGTGTAGGTATTGAAAGTGCAACTCACTCCAATGGATTGCTCCAAATGATCTACATCAACATTGAGCATCCACATCTTCACCATCTACATGAAGTCATCATCGACAAAACCCAAGGTTAGTTCATCCCTCTTAGGGGGGATATCACATCTAGGGGGAGCTTTACTCTAATCAATTTAGCTAAAGCAACTCTAATGGTGTGAGCACATCAATGCTTTATGTAAAAGTGGCAACCCCACTTGTGCTTAAACGATGAGTATGACCTATGATCAAATGTTTTCATTTGACTCCTCAGTCAATATACTCACATATAGATGACCTAGTCATCGCCAATTGCTTGATAGATGCTAGAGTGTTTGTGCATGCTTTGTCACATATTTCATTTGCCATTTTATTGTGTGAGCATATTGATTGCATATCTTACTCATTCGAGGACATCCACTTGTTGTTTTGATTGTTTGGCTTTATCTCTTTTGCCAAGTGGATGGACAAGAATGCCTAAGAACCTCCTCTAGCTATGTATGCTTTTCTCGTCTCAAACTCTATTCATGCTACATCACAAAGTTTGATCAAGTCAGATTTGAACCACTCTCTGTGAGGAGCACTTGAAGTCCCCGATTCGTCATAGACTTAAACTTCCAAAACCTCTCTGTGCATTTCGGTCTGACCGATCCATTCACTTCGGTCACACCGAGTTCACTGAGTTGATCTAGGTTTTCAATCTCGGTGCAACCGATTTGAACTTTGAGGTCACACCGAGTTGCAATAACTGCTTGTGATTCTGCATCTCGGTGCCACCGAGTTGTTCCACTCGGTCACGCCGACAGGGTCAGGATATATACACCCACGGGTGAGATTTTGGAAATTTCTTCAAACCTCCTCAGCCCGTGCGTGTCCTGCTCTGCCGCCTCTGGTCTCCGGATCGTCTTCTCATCGCCAGCGACCTCCCGCCGTGATACGTCCATTTTGCATCATGCTTTTATATCGATATTTACTGCATTATGGGCTGTTATTACACATTATGTCACAATACTTATGCCTATTCTCTCTTATTTTACAAGGTTTACAGGAAGAGGGGGAATGCTGGCAACTGGAATTCTGGGCTGGAAAAGGAGCAAATATTAGAGACCTATTATGCACATCTCCAAAAGTCCTGAAACTTCACGGGAGCACGTTTCAGAATGTAAAAAAATATTGGGCGAAAGAAGTACCAGAGGGGGGCCACCCACCGTCCACGAGGGTGGGGGCATGCCTTACACCCTGCCTCGTGGGCCCCCTGGCAACCCTCTAATGCCCATCTTTTTCTATATGGAGTCTTTCATGGAGAAAAAAATTAATAGGCAAGCTTTCGGGAAGAAACTCCGCCGCCATGAGGCGGAACCAATCTAGGGCTCTAGGGGAGCTGTTCTGCCGGGGAAACTTCCCTCCGGGAGGTGGAAATCATCACCATCGTCATCACTAACGGTCCTCTCATCGGGAGGGGGTCAATCTCCATCAACATCTTCACCAGCACCATCTCATCTCAAACCCTCGTTCATCTCTTGTATCCAATTTGTCTCAAAACCTCAGATTGGTACGTGTGGGTTGCTAGTAGTGTTGATTACTCCTTGTAGTTGATGCTAGTTGGTTTACTTGGTGGAAGATCACATGTTCAGATCCATTATGCATATTAATACCCCTCTGATTATGATCATGAATATGATTTGGGAGTATTTACGTTTGTTCATGAGGACATGGGAGAAGTCTTGCTATAAGTAGTCATGTAAATTTGGTATTCGTTCGATATTTTGATGAGATGTATGTTGTCTTTCCTCTAGTGGTGTCATGTGAACGTCGACTACATGACACTTCACTATTGTTTGGGCCTAGGGGAAGGCATTGGGAAGTAATAAGTAGATGATGGGTTGCTAGAGTGACAAAAGCTTAAACCCTAATTTATAAGTTGCTTCGTAAGGGGATGATTTGGATCCATATGTTTCATGCTATGGTTAGGTTTACCTTAATACTTCTGTTGTAGTTGCGGATGCTTGCAATAGGGGTTAATCATAAGTGGGATGCTTGTCCAAGGAAGGGCAGTACCCAAGCACTGGTCCACCCATATATCAAATTTTCAAAGTACCGAACGCTAATCATATGAGTGTGATGAAAACTAGCTTTACGATAATTCCCAGGTGTCCTCGGGAGCGCTTTCCTTTCTATAAGAGTTTGTCCAGGCTTGTCCTTTGCCGCAAAAAGGATTGGGCCATATTTCTGCACCTTATTTACTTTTATTACTTGTTACTCATTACAAATTTCCTTATCACAAAACTATCTGTTACTGATAATTTCAGTGCTTGCAGAGAATACCTTGCTGAAAACCGCTTATCATTTCCTTCCGCTCCTCGTTGGGTTCGACACTCTTACTTATCGAAAAGGCTACGGTAGATCCCCTACACTTGTGGGTCATCAAGACTCTTTTCTGGCGCCATTGCCGGGGAGTGAAGCGCCTTTGGTAGGTGGAATTTGGTAAGGAAAAATTTATATAGTGTGCTGAAATTTACTGTCACTTGTCACTATGGAACATAATCCTTTGAGGGGCTTGTTCGGGGTATCTTCACCCCGACCAGTAGAGCAAAGAGTTGCTCCTCAACCTACTGAACCTACTGAAAATGTTTACTTTGAAATTCCTTCGGGTATGATAGAGAAACTGCTAGCTAATCCTTTCACAGGTGATGGAACATTACATCCCGATTTGTACATAATCTATGTGGATGAAGTTTGTGGATTATTTAAGCCTGTAGGTATGCCCGAGGATGTTATCAATAAGAAGGTATTCCCTTTATCTTTGAAGGGAAATGCATTGACATGGTTTAGGCTATGTGATGATATGAGATCATGAAACTACAACCGATTGAAATTGGAATTTCATCAGAAGTTTTATCCTACGCATCTTGTTCATCGTGATCGTAATTATTTATATATATATATATATATAATTTTTGGCCTCGCGAAGGAGAAAGCATCGCTCAAGCTTGGGGGAGGCTTAATTCAATGTTATATTCATGCCCCAATCATGAGCTCTCAAGAGATATTATTATTCAAAAAATTTATGCTCAGCTTTCTCTTGATAATCGCTCCATGCTCGATACTTCTTGTACTGGTTCTTTTATGATGAAGACTATTGAATACAAATGGGATTTATTGGAAATAATTAAACGCAACTTTGAAGATTGGGATCTCGACGAAGGTAAGGAGTCAGGTATAACACCTAAGTTTGATTGTGTTAAATCTTTTATGGATACCGATGCTTTCCGTGAATTTAGCACTAAATATGGACTTGACTATGAGATATTAGCTTCTTTCTGTGAATCCTTTGCTACTCATGTTGATCTCCCTAAGGAGAAGTGGTTTAAATATAATCCTCCCATTGAAGTAAAAGTAGTTGAACCTATTAAAGTTGAAGAAAAGACTATCACTTATAATGATCCTGTTGTTCCTACTGCTTATATTGAGAAACCACCTTTCCCTGTTAGAATAAAGGATCATGCTAAAGCTTCAATTGTGGTTCGTAAGAGTAATACTAGAACACCTACTCCCTCTGAGCAAATTAAAGTTGAACATAGTGTTTCTATGGTTAAAGATCTCTTGGCCGATAATATTGATGGGCATGTTATTTATTTCTATGATGAAGCTGCTAGAATTGCTAGACCCGATACTAAAAATAAAGATAGACCTGTTGTAGGCATGCATGTTATTCCTGTTAAAATAGGAGATCATTGCTATCATGGCTTACGTGATATGGGTGCTAGTGCAGGTGCAATACCTCATTCCTTATATAAAGAAATTATGCATGATATTTCACCTGCTGAGTTAGAAGAAATTGATGTTAAAATTAAGCTTGCCAATAGAGACACTATTTCACCAGTTGGGATTGTTAGAGATGTTGAAGTCTCGTGTGGGAAAGTTAAATATCTTGCTAATTTTCTTGTTCTTGGTTCCCCATAAGATAACTTTTGTCCCATTATATTTGGTAGACCCTTCTTGAATACTGTTAATGCTAAGATAGACTGCAATAAGGATATTGTTTCTGTTGGTTTAGGGGATATGTCTCATGAGTTTAATTTTGCTAAGTTTCATAGACAACCCCATGATAAAGAATTGCCTAGTAAAGATGAAATTATTGGTCTTGCTTCTATTGTCATGCCTCCTAATGATCCTTTAGAGCAATATTTGCTAGACCACGAAAATGATATGTTTATGAATGAAAGAAGAGAAATAGATGAAGTATTCTTTAAACATGGACCTATTTTGAAACACAACTTGCCTGTTGAAATCCTAGGGGATCCTCCTCCACCTAAGGGTGATCCCGTGTTTGAGCTTAAACCTTTACCTGATACTCTTAAATATGCTTATCTTGATGAGAAAGAGATATATCCTGTTATTATTAGTGCTAACCTTTCAGAGTATGAAGAAACGAAATTATTGAAAACTCTAAAGAAGCACCGTGCTGCTATTGGATATACTCTTGATGATCTTAAGGGCATTAGTCCCACTCTCCGCCAGCACAAAATAAAATTGAGAAAGACACAAAACCGGTTGTTGATTACCAACGATGGTTAAATCCTAAGATGAAAGAAGTGGTAAGAAAAGAAATACTAAAACTTCTGGAGGAAGGTATAATTTATCCCATTGCTGATAGTCAGTGGGTAAGTCATGTCCATTGTGTCCCTAAGAAGGGAGGTATTACTGTTGTTCCTAATGATAAAGATGAATTGATCCCACAAAGAATTGTTACAGGTTGTAGAATGGTAATTGATTTTCACAAATTAAATAAAGCTAGTAAAAAGGATCATTACCCTTTACCTTTTATTGATCAAATGCTAGAAAGATTATCCAAACATACACATTTTTTGCTTTCTAGATGGTTATTCTGGTTTCTCTCAAATACGTGTGTCAAAAGAGGATCAAGAAAAGACAACTTTTACTTGCCCTTTCGGTACCTTTGCTTATAGACATATGGCTTTTGAATTATGCAATGCACCTTCTACTTTTCAAAGATGTAAGACTGCTATATTCTCTGACTTTTGTGAAAAGATTGTTGAGGTTTTCATGGATGATTTCTCCGTTTATGGAACTTCTTTTGATGATTGCTTAAGCAACCTTGATCGAGTTTTGCAGAGATGTGAAGAAACTAATCTTGTCTTGAATTGGGAGAAGTGCCACTTTATGGTTAATGAATGTATTGTCTCGGGGCATAAAATTTCTGAAAGAGGTATTGAATTTGATAAAGCTAAAGTTGATGCTATTGAAAAGATGCCGTGTCCTAAGGACATTAAAGGTATAAGAAGTTTCCTTGGTCATGTCGGTTTTTATAGGAGGTTCATTAAGGACTTCTCTAAAATTTCTAGGCCTCTGACTAATCTCTTACAAAAAGATGTTCCTTTTGTTTTTGATGATGACTGTGTAGAAGCATTTGAAATACTTAAGAAAGCTTTGATTTCCGCACCTATCGTTCAGCCTCCTGATTGGAATCTACCATTTGAAATCATGTGTGATGCTAGTGATTATGCTGTAGGGGCTGTTCTAGGACAAAGAGTTGATAAGAAATTAAATGTTATTCAATATGCTAGTAAAACTCTAGACAGTGCTCAAAGAAATTATGCTACTACCGAAAAGGAATTTTTAGCAGTTGTGTTTGCTTGTGATAAGTTCAGACCTTATATTGTTGATTCTAAAGTAACTGTTCACACTGATCATGCTGATGTTAAATATCTTATGGAAAAGAAAGATGCTAAACCTAGACTTATTAGATGGGTTCTCTTGCTACAAGAATTTGATTTGCATATTATTGATAGAAAGGGAGCTTAGAACCCCGTTGCAGACAACTTGTCTAGGTTAGAGAATGTTCTTGATGACCCACTACCTATTGATGATAGCTTCCCTGATGAACAATTAGCTGTCATAAAAGCTTCTCATACTACTCCATGGTATGCTGATTATGCTAATTATATTGTTGCTAAGTTTATACCACCTAGTTTCACATACCAGCAAAAGAAGAAGTTCTTCTATGATTTAAGACATTACTTCTGGGATGACCCACATCTTTATAAATAAGGAGTAGATGGTGTTATTAGACGTTGCGTACCTGAGCATGAACAGGAACAGGTCCTACGCAAGTGTCACTCCGAGGCTTATGGAGGACACCATGCTGGAGATAGAACTATACATAAGGTATTGCAATCCGGTTTTTATTGGCCTACTCTCTTCAAGGATGCCTGTAAGTTTGTTTTGTCTTGTGATGAATGTCAAAGAATTGGTAATATTAGTAGACGTCAAGAAATTCCTATGAATTACTCACTTGTTGTTGAACCATTTGATGTTTGGGGCTTTGATTATATGGGGCCGTTTCCTTCCTCTAATGGGTACACACACATTTTAGTTGCTGTTGATTATGTTACTAAGTGGGTAGAAGCTATTCCAACTAGAAGTTCTGATCATAACACCTCTATTAAGATGCTTAAAGAAGTTATTTTTCTGAGGTTTGGAGTCCCTAGATACTTAATGACCGATGGTGGTTCACATTTTATTCATGGCGCCTTTCGTAAAATGATTGCTAAGTATGATGTTAATCATAGAATTGCATCTCCTTATCACCCACAGTCTAGTGGTCAAGTAGAACTGAGCAATAGAGAGCTTAAATTAATTTTGCAAAAGACTGTTAATAGATCTAGGAAGAATTGGTCCAAGAAACTTGATGATGCATTATGAGCCTATAGAACTGCATACAAAAATCCTATGGTATGTCTCCGTATAAAATGGTTTATGGAAAGGCATGTCACTTACCTCTTGAACTAGAACATAAGGCATATTGGGCCATTAAAGAGCTCAATTATGATTTCAAACTTGCCGGTGAGAAGAGGCTTTTTGACATTAGCTCACTTGATGAATGGAGAACCCAGACCTATGAGAATGCCAAACTATTTAAAGAAAAAGTTAAAAGATGGCATGACAAAAGGATACAAAAACGTGAGTTTAATGTAGGTGATTATGTATTGTTATACAACTCTCGTTTAAGATTTTTTGCAGGCAAACTCCTCTCTAAATGGGAAGGTCCTTACGTCATCAAGGAGGTGTATCGTTCCGGTGCCATAAAAATCAACAACTTCGAAGGCACAAATCCGAGGGTGGTGAACGGTCAAAGAATCAAACATTATATCTCAGGTAATCCAATAAATATTGAAACTAATGTTATTGAAACCGTAACCCCAGAGGAATACATAAGGGACACTTTCCAGAACGTTTCAGACTCCGAAAAGGAATATGTATGAGGTACGGTAAGTAAACCGACTCCAGAACAGTTCTAATAGCAATTTTTCTCCGTTTTGGAATATTTAAGAAAATAGGAAAATAAGAAGAAGTCTGGGAAGGATACGAGGCATCCACGAGGGTGGAGGGTGCGCCCTACCCCCCTGGGCGCGCCCCCTGCCTCGTGGGCACCTTGTGTGCTCTCCGGACTCCGTTTTCTTGCACGATACTTCTTTTGGTCGGTAAAAATTCATTATATAATCTCCCGAAGGTTTTGACCACCGTACCACGCAAATATCTCCTATTTTTTCTCAAGCCGTTTTCCTCCAGGGTTGTCAAGGCTAGGCATCATGTTGTCTCCCTCCTCCAACAATGATGGCAACGATGCTTGGCTAATGAAGATAGAGATGAAGAGAGAAGAGCCCGGAGAGATCAACAAGGATGATGGGATCAAGAAGGCCATGGGGGATCAAGTTCCGGCAGTAGTAGAAGAAGACATCCTTCAACCTCATCACAATCTCTTTACCCCAACGGATATTTAAGCTTTCAAGATGATTGAGTTAGCTCGCATTCAAAACAAGTATCTCACAAGTGAAAATATTTTGTTGAAGGAGCATATCATCGCACTCAAGGGCATTATCCGCAAATTGGAGGATCTCCTACGCTCGATGTGCGACTATCCATCATCACCAACACCTTCTTCACCACCTCAGAAGAGCTGAGTATCGGGTATGGGCACTACCCTTGGCATCTGCCAAGCTTGGGGGAGTGCCCCGGTATCATATCACCATCACACTTTTATCTTTACCATTTTTCTTAGTTCGATCCTTTTGGTAATATCTTGATCTAGTAGAATAAAATTTTAGTATGATCTAGTTTTGAGTTTTGCTTTATGATCCTTCTATGTAATCGAGTCCGTGAGCTATATATAATAAAGATTTGTGTTGAGTCAAGGGCTTTATTATATTACTATGATCTTAAGGGAATAAAATAAAAGAAAAATAATAAAAATAAATAAAGGGATCATGTGGATCTTATGGAGAGTAATGACTTCACATATAAAGAGTATGATGAATAAAAGTTGTTGAGAGTTGACAAACATAGTTTTGGTCATCTTGCAATTAATAGGAAGTAATAAAGAAAGAGATGTTTTCACATATAAATATACTATCTTGGACATCTTCTATGATTATGAGCACTCATTAAAATATGACATGCTAAAGAGTTGAGGTTGGACAAGGAAGACAACGTAATGGGTTATGTTTTCCTACATGTGAGATAAATTATATTGTCATGGATCATCCAACATGTTGAGCTTTCCTTTCCCTCTCATGCTAGCCAAATTCTTTGCACCAAGTAGAGATACTACTTGTGCTTCCAAATATCCTTAAACCCAGTTTTGCCATGAGAGTCCACCATATCTACCTATGGATTGAGTAAGATCCTTCAAGTAAGTTGTCATCGTTGCAAGCAATAAAAATTGCTCTCTAAATATGTATGATTTACTAGTGGGGAGAAAATAAGCTTTATACGATCTTGTGATATGGAAGAAATAAAAGCGACGGACTGCATAATAAAGGTCCATATCACAAGTGGCAATATAAAGTGACGTTCTTTTGCATTAAGACTTCGTGCATCCAACCATAAAATCACATGACAACCTCTGCTACCCTCTGCGAAGGGCTTATCTTTTTATTCTTGTCCTATACTTCATGCAAGAGTCACGGTGATCTTCACCTTTCCTTTTTACATTTATCCTTTGGCAAGCACAATGTGTTGGAAAGATCCTAATATATATAGCTAATTGGATGTGAGTTTTCATGAACTATTATTGTTGACATTACCCTTGAGGTACAAGGTTGGGAGGCAAGACTATAAGCCCCTATCTTTCTCTGTGTCTGATTAAAACTTCATAACAATAAATATCGTGTGAGTGTTGGCAACTGTGAAAGACTAAATGGTAGTTGAGTATGTGGACTTGCTGAAAAGCTCCTATATTGACTCTTTCCTATGTTATGATAAATTGCAATTGCTTCAATGACTGAGATTATAGTTTGTTGGTTTTCAATGAAGTTTCTGATTCATACTTGAAATTGTGACTAGCACAAATGCCTGTGCGTTGCAACGGGAGAAAAACTTAACGTGATCCCGGTGAACTACCCTTTATATTGGACATGCATTCTGACCTGCTAATTGCGCTCATGAAATTTGGGAAGTGCATAAAAAGCAAAACAAATATTACTAACTTTATAAAATCTAGCTTACATATTATGTCCAATATGTGTGTGATTTCTTCATCTTTTGCTTTTTTAATCACACTGACTTTATAAATAATTAGTTAAGGTTTGAGAAGAACTTTCTGCATTAGTCATATCAAATACTCTTCATAGTAGAAATAATCAAAGCATTATGAATTATGAATAAGCACATATATAATTCAAAGAATGTGGGAGATATCATGCACAAAGCAAAATTAATGAGTAGAGGAAGCACCGAGACGGAGCTAGACGTGGCTACCATGTTTGTGCCGCTGGAACACACCACATGTAGTACTCCACCATCATCTGTTCACCGCCCCTCCACAGTTTTGTCCCTTCAGGAAGCCGGTGCTCTTGGTAGAAAGAAGAAGTCTCGTGAAGACAGTCACCATGTGGCTGCTCATGTGATAGGCCAACACATCTACACATCACCATTGAATCAGGACATGCATGTCCTCCTGCTTCAAGAAGAATGTCTGCCATGGCCCGAAGGCAACCATCATGCTGTATTTGATGTTGGACAAACAGATAGAGTCTGAGGACCAGAGCATGTTGGAACAGTGCTGAAGGCCGTGTCTTGGAAGTCCACGGGTCCACACCACACCCTGTCGGTAGCGATTTGTGTTTAACAAAGAACACAATATAGTGCAAAAGCTAACAGAACAAGGGATAACTTCACATTCTATCAAGAGAACCTCGTTATCATTAACAGGATCAAAAGGAAGATTCAAACATCAATGTCACATCTTTACGGAAAAAAGCTCGCCGTGCCTGAACTTGTACCTCCACTTGCCGAAGCTGATGACCCAGAGCCCTTGTCGCCGAGCTAGTTGTAATTATTTTCTAAAATACATCAGAGAACCTGTCAACTACATCAGAGAACCTGGTAATTATTCTCTAAAATACGATAACTGTATCGAAACAATCTCTTAGGCGGTAGTTACATCAGAGAGCCTGTTTTTTCATGTTTTGTCAGGGCATGCTAGCATCAGCTCATGCACTTCCTACCCGTAGGTCAAAAATTGGTCATGTTGCACTATTGATATTTCATTCATCTATAACGGAAATAAGCTTTCTCTGAATCAACATAATGGAACTCGGTTCAAATAGTCAGTCATAGTTAGGGTTGATATACGCAACACAAAACACATGTGAGACATACAACATCAAAATGGTGTAACATTTCTCTACCGCAATGCACATCTGAAAAGATTGGCACTTTGAAAAACCTCATTGCCTCCCTAGGATGGTAATAGCACGAACCTCGACACGTCTGTCGCATATCGCTTTCAAGATCAGTAAGCGAGTCGATGGTTCAAGCTCCTTGTACATTTCAATTTCAGCTCTGCACAAGATCGAACAATTAGAAAAACTATGAAGATAAGACTGAATCAGAATATCTGATCAAGCAATTCTTATGTACATGACTAACCCATGTGATGCAACTATTGGTACATCACCTTCTGCACCTGTAGTTTGCATCTCTGTTAGTTTATCAATTGAATGGAATATCAGTACTGGCTTTAAATTGTTTGCAACATGGGGTATCAGTCATATATATATATAATATACCCAATGTCACCAATCCCTTAGTTTTCTACATAGGACGGTTACCCAGGTTCCGCGCCCCATCGCCATGCAGGTTATTGGGGGAATTGACTGCACATGTGATTAACAATCATGAGAATCCAAGGAAGATGTCTGCATCATTTGTGTGACTGCTTAGCATAAAAGATAAATGAAAGGCAGAAGAGCATAACATGTTCTCAATATGCTAACCAATCCTAGAGATGCTGGCTGAACAACATGTATTGCCTAAACAGAGTATGTGATCAAATACATATATACTCTAGTAAATCAATGGATGAAGTACGTTCAAGTGATGAAATAGCAGGCATCAACCATGCTGCTACTGTACCATTTGCTCAAATAGTTAATGCAAGAAAACTAATGATTAGCAGTAAATTCCTAGAAGCCTAAGCGAAGAAGCAAACCCAGTACGCAGATCTGCGGGCCACTGGGGGTATGATGGTAGAAAGGGACACGCACGCGGAGGAAGTTGAGGACGGAACCGAGCTCCCACATATAGCGGAACCACCACCGTGCCAGCTCCGCGGGCGCTTCGGACCCTGACACAAGCGGCGTCACCACACGGCATTGCGGCGTCTCGTCCGTGGCGGCACCCGCTGGAGCTCGGCGACGCGGCCATTCTACCAGCCAGCACAGAAAACAATTTTGCTGTCAAATTTCATCAAACACTTTACATGCCTTGAAATAGAAATATTATGGTCGAGGGAGTGGGATCTAGGGGAACGACGGGCACAGGGACATACCGTGCGGCAAGTAGGAGTCGCGCGCTGTCGAGGAGGCTGGGCACCGTCTTCGCTGCAGGCAAGGACGTTTGGTGTTCCTCCGCCTCCATGGGATCTTCCCCTCCCCTCCTCTCTCCTGAGCCGATTTACGGGATGAGTTAGACAGGCGGCGGCGCGCGGCGATGGGGGCCATGGGCGGCGGCGCGCGACGATGTGGGGCAGTAGGAGGTGGTGGCGCGATGGAGGCGGAGATGGGATCGGAAGGCAGAGTCGTGGCTGGGTTTTCTTTTCTCTCCTCTGTATCGGTGAGGACTGCGGGTTCCATTGTCTAAAATACAAGGGCTTATCTGTAAAAACGCCGCGACGGTGAACCCGGAGACTCAATCCGTGCTTTATTATTAGGGAGAGATTCAATTGTTACTTTAGCATAAGAGATATATATGACAACATATATATATACACACACACACACATCTAGGCTATTCTGTTTCGCGTAACAGAATATTATTCTTTTACCCTACTTGAACTGATGGTTTCGGGCGGTTGTACTGATGATTTTCATCACGTCGAACTGATCGTCTTTTCATCGGAATGGGGTGTGTAATATATCATTGGAAAGCTCTTGACATCTACATTACAAATATATAGGAACTTTTTGCAAAATCATCACAGTTTAAGAGCAGTTTTGAAAAGGTCATTTTTTTCAAAACCAAAAACGCGAATCGTATTTTGGACTTAATTTTCAAACGGTTTGTCGGAATTGAGCAAATAAGATGGCGTTGGAAAGCTGGTGAAAATCCTCTTCTTCCATCTATCTAACATTTTTTCAAATTCTATACGATTTAAAAGTAATTTGAAAAACAGTGAAATTTTGGGCGAAACGTATTTTCGTGGTTTTTTGCAAACGGTTTATCTGATTGACGCAAATGATACGACGTTGGAAAGCTATGGAAAATGCGCAACTTTTTTGTGTAGAAATGTTTTTCTAATTCCTTAAGGTTTAAACTTAGTCATGTTGAACGTTTGTAAAATACGGGCAAATTTGATTTTGAACGCGATTTTTTAAAAAGTTTGTCGAAATGTGGCAAATAATATACCGTTGGAAAGATATCGAAAATGCAAAACTTAGTCATGTTGAACGTTTTCTCAAATTCATAACCGTTGAAGAGTAATTTTGATTATGATGAGACGGATCCTACTATTTTCCCGTCAGAAAAAACAAAGTACTCGTACTGATCTATTTATGTGTTTGTACTGAGGAGGTATTTTTCACAGAGTAATTTTCAAAGGTTACGAAAAAAGTACTTGAACTGATGTCTGTATAGGTTTGTGCTGACCATGTTTTCGCATACTATACTTTACTCTCTTTTTTTGGTACGTCTTTTCCTCGTAACTTTTCAATAGTTTATGGTATCATACTCCTCGAACTTGCATTAATGATACTTTTTGAAAAAGAAAATGTTTTGTGTGTTTCATTTTTTGAACTCATTTATTTGCAATGATGTTTTGGACTTCTCGCGTTTTGCGACTTGAACTTTTACCATTTGAATTTCTATGGATTTTCTTTTGTTTGAGCTGTTTCCCAATCTTATTAGAGACGTCATGTTTGAACATAGAACTTTTGTAGTTGTGAAATTTTCATTTTTTCCATTTATCCAGTTGCTTTTTTTCCTCTAAACTTTTACTGGTACAATTGTTTTTGCAAATTTATTGTCCCTTGAGTCAAAACTGATGCAATTTTTTATTTTTTATTTATGGTACTTATGGTAATAGAGAGTTTGTACTTCTCAAAAAATAATCACTCGATGTTATTTTAATTTTAGTTTTTAATTTTCTTTCTTATCCTTGTCCTTACTGACGGTGCCATCACCATCGTACCTTTATGGTTTATATAGTTGAACAGACTTACATTTTTACCATTCCGTTTTTAACTTATGTTTTGTTCTCCAAACATCCTACCTGACGAGAAGCAAAACTTATTTATTTTTTACATTTGTACTTCCAAGTGTCTTTAATGAATTTTCACTATTTTACTTTGCTTTACCTCATCAAACAGGCGCACAACACATTTGAAGAAACAAAATACGTATCTTTGAAGCAATAGGGGGATAACCATTTGCACAGGACTTCATGTATGCCTTCATCATAGAAAAATATAATGAATATTGCCAAGTTCTAAGGTTAAACAAATGAATCATACAGAATATTGTCAAAACCCCACATTTTTCTCACTAAAATAAACTTCTGTACTTGCATACAACCCTCTTTGAACTTGGACGACACCTAGTGCTCATCTTGGACGATGACCAGTGCTCAACTCGAACGGAGGAGGTTGTCGTTGCTTTTTAACCATGAATGCTTCTAAAGACACTGGGAATTATTTCAAAACTGCTTTGTACTTTTTAACATGAGAGTTCTCTCAACTGGGCCAAGAAGCAATGCCACATCATATTTTGATTCTGCAATAACAAAACACTCCAATAATTAACAACTAATCTATCAGTACATGCAGAACAATTTCAGTTTTGAGAAGAAACTTCCATTGAAGTTACAAACGTTACAGGCATAACATACAAACTCCCAAAATCATGTGGATTTATCTAGTTCATGTGCGGCAACTCACAAAATCAGTGAATTTTCGTTAATTTTTCTTCATCAGACACATCATCACATGTTTTGTTTTTTTCTTCTGTAATATGCACGGAACTGCAGCAATAAACAGAACTTGTACACCGGTAGAGTTTTTGCAAAGCGAACTGATACCTTTTCTAACCTGAGAACTGCAGAAAACTAGCAAAAGTGAGCCACCAAATTCTATATATAAGTGCAGAAAATAAGACATCAAAAGCTTAAACAAAGTAGTTGGAGTTTTTTTAACACATCAGCATTCGAACTTCTAGTATTCTTGTCCTGAAAACAAAGTACCTTCATTTTAACCACCGCAAATAAACTCTTAAATACTTATGGCAAGTATATTTGAACTGATGTATCCTTTTTCTAGCTACTGAATTGCTAACCACCACAAATAAACTCTTAACAACTTATGAAAAGTATTTTTGAAACTGATGGATCTTCTTTCTAGTTACTGAATTGCTATACCACAGTACTCCATCCTTGGAAGTGAAATACCAACATCATTGGTTGTGTAAAAACACTCAAAAGATTTGCTAATGGTACTATATTAATTTCTAAAATTTCCTCCTAGCGCTGACTAAGACAAGCACGAACCAATAATCACACATACACCCATTAGAAGCAGCGTTAGTGTAGAACTGAAAAATGGGCAAAAATCCTGTGGAGTGAGAGGCGAAGAAGAATACAAAGATGATGTCAGACCGGATGGCCGAGTGGGACGCGGGGGTCAGGTTGGACTGAAGGAGCAATCTGAATACAAGCACTAGTGATAATAATAAGGCAGTCAAGCATCTAGTTTTGGCACACCCAATAATAGTTGTACTGAGATGGTAAACTAATTGTACTGAGATAGTGAACTTATTTACTGCAAAAAGAAAGTCTAAATCATGGCTGAAATTTAGTCTAAATCGTAAGACTGATGGGAGGATAAGGTAACTTCGGCAAATGTATACAGAATTTTAAATTTCCAACACATACCTTCTGTTCTTGTTTGTTGCCGGGCATGTCGCTCCTACTCCTGTGGACTGACGGCACCGACGAAGTCGAGCTGAAGGAGCGGGGATCACGAGCGGCTGCTAGGCCTCTTTTTTAAAAACTGAGAAACGCTGGTTCATTGGTCTCTCTGAGTCCATCATCTTATGACCAATACTTGCTGGACGATAGATCTATCTGGCCAAAGGTCGTACACGTACGGATGACTCAACGCTGACCGAAAACATGTGCACGTGGAGGTGATTCTATAGGGGTGTGTTGCTTCTGATCACTTCTAGATGCACGAGCTGCACCTTTAGTGGCTGTCACAACACTCCGTCTTTGATGGATCACAAGAGATAACTCGACTATGAATCCTAGCACTACAGAGAACATGCTCATTCCCAGCATGCATGCATATGGTGGCCGTTAGCACGAGTTGATCCGACCGTGAGTGCAGCTGAGTTAGTTTCAGCTATAGGTATCGTCAAGATTATCCATGCAACGATAGAAAAATCGTTCAAAATCAGAGAATCTTAATAAAACTGTCATTTGCCAAACGCCTCCACAGTTTTACCAAAACTGAGAAAAAACTAGGTTTTTAGAAACTAAAGAATTTGCCCACAAATTAAAATACTGAGGTTTTCTAATACTATGGTTTTGCAAAAACTGCTTTGCCAAACTAATAAGGTTCGGAAAGTAACAGCGAGGGAGTGTACCTCTGCCTTCCTTTGTGCCCTAGCTTCTCCCTCTGCCTCTATGCCATCGAGTTTCAGCGGCTGCACCATAAGCAGCTCTGTCAAGACAACAAATTCTTTCTCCTCAACCTTCCTCCCTGTACGGACACTCTTCTCGAACTCACACACCTATTACATAACAAAAATAAATTAGATGCATCAGTACATTTGTTGACCTGCAGCATTACTAACACAAGTAGGACTAAAGCATTCAAGTTTACAAAACTTCTCTTGCCCGTCTAATTATTTGCACACAATCGGCACATCGTTGGAATCTTTTAAGTTCAATCATCAAGCGCCTCTATACAATTATCCAGCCTTATGCTATAGAAATCTAACCTGCAATACCAAAACACTATTTTAGTACAAAGGCCAAAGTGTAGAAGAGACTACTAAATGAACACAAATATCATCGCCTTGATCGAACCCTCCCACGATGCTAGATACAATAGGAAAGTTGTTGCTAAAGTTAGTTTTTGAACTGCTGCTCACGATGAAATGGGAGACGAGACCCGGGAATGCCGCTCAGGATGAACTGAACTAAAATTAGTTGTTGAACTGAAATAAAATAGATCTTTGTTTAGGCATTTTAAGCAAACACTTGATGGCATCAAGAAAACAATTGACTGACATTTATAGCAATAAAAGCGATGGTACAGAAAAATTGAACTCATGTTTTCTGTCATTCCGACAAACCTCCAGCATATAATTTTTTGAACTGACAATACCTGCTACCAAGTCTCTCGAGAATTATTCAACAAAACACAGAAAAGTGAACAACAATTTTTTTTATTTAGCAACTGATATGTAACTAGAGTAACACAGCTGCCAAGCAAATGCACAGTATTGTTGAGTAACACGTGAAGTGGATGTACGCATGCCTTGTAGTGTAGGGTTGTACTGACACACTAAGCATCAGGAATTTCCAACTCGCAAAAGATCGAACTGCACCAGTTCATGATTCAAAGGGCGGCTGCCTGGCTCGTCTTCGTCGAACTGAACCCCCGCGCCCTATCGAACTGCTGTAGGTTGTTGTGTGGTGGAGGGAGCTACTTGCCTACTTCAGTTCACAGTCTCCTGGATCATCAAGGGTGCTTAGCGACTAACTGAGGTGGCAACCCGTGCATCTGGGCGGGAGGCAGAAGCAGCGTCGGCCGGTGGAGGCGTGGCCGAAGCGAGGTCGCCGACTGGAGGTGCGATACTAGGAGTACTACCGGTCAGGGTAGAAGGAAATTATGGAACTAGTATTATCTACCAGCAAAATAGAGCGTCTCCTTTTACTTCTGTCCCACTAACTCTCCTTTTGTTTTATCTTTTTCCTCAAACTTCCACCGGTGAACCCTGGACTTGCCCGCTTTTATAATTTGAACTTTTCCAGAATAATTTGCGTAAATAAAAGCAGAGCAGTGTCCGCAAGTGATTGCGTGATTGAAAGGTCTAAATAACTGGTTGCAGTTCCACAGCTTGCCTCAGGCACAGGCGGAGGTGTCGGACGAGGAGCAGGATGACGCGCTATGGGGGCGGCCGCCGGCTGGTGGAAAGAGCATCGGTGTGGTGGGGGTGGGAAGAGAAGTTGGTGGTGGCAGAGGTGAGGGGAACCAGCAGCGCGGTGGTAGCAGAGGGAAGGGGGCGGTGGTGGTGGGGCGGCGTGTCGCCGGGATGTGGGAGCGGTGCGTGGCCAGAGGTGGGGGCGCGGCGCGGCGCTGGGAGGCGGGGGGGGCACGGCGCGTCGTCGAAGGTTGGAGGCGGGGGGCACGACGCGTCTCCGGAGATGGGAGGTGGGGGGCGCATGTGGGGTGGTCGGGATCGAGGGTTGTTTGCATTTTCTCTTTTCCAGCGAGGAAATTACGGTCGGACTGTATATAGGGCGGAGGGGTAACAAAATAATATTCTGTTACTAGTAATAGAATATCCCTGTCCTATATATATATGTGTGTGTGTGTGTGTTGCTGTTATAAGAATGATCATGATGCCCTCATGTCCATATTTTATTTAATCGATACCTCTATCTCTAAACATGTGGACATATTTTTCGATATCGGCTTTCGCTTGAGGACAAGCGAGGTCTAAGCTTGGGGGAGTTGATATATCCATTTTGCACCATGCTTTTATATCGATATTTATTGCATTATGGGCTGTTATTACACATTATGTCACAATACTTATGCCCATTCTCTCTTAGTTTACAAGGTTTACATGAAGAGGGGGAATGTCGGCAGCTGGAATTTTGGGCTCGAAAAGGAGCAAATATTAGAGACCTATTCTGCACATCTCCAAAAGTCCTGAAACTTCACGGGAACACGTTTCAGAATATATAAAAAATATTGGGAGAAAGAAGTACCAGAGGGGGGCCACCCACCGTCCACGAGGGTGGGGGGCGCGCCCTCCCCCCTGGGCGCGCCCCCTGCCTCGTGGGCCCCCTGGCAGCCCTCTGATGCCCATCTTTGGCTATATGGAGTCTTTTGTGGAGAAAAAAATCATAGGAAAGCTTTCGGGAAGAAACTCCGCCGACACGAGGCGGAACCAATCTAGGGCTCCGGCGGAGCTGTTCTGCCGGGGAAACTTCCCTCCGGGAGGTGGAAATCATCACCATAGTCATCACTAATAGTCCTCTCATCGGGATGGGGTCAATCTCCATCAACATCTTCACCAGCACCATCTCATCTCAAACCCTAGTTCATATTTTGTATCCAATCTTTGTCTCAAAACCTCAGATTGGTACTTGTGGGTTGCTAGTAGTGTTGATTACTCCTTGTAGTTGATGCTAGTTAGTTTACTTGGTGGAAGATCATATGTTCAGATCCATTATGCATATTAATACCCCTCTGATTATGAACATGAATATGATTTGTGAGTAGTTACGTTTGTTCCTGAGGACATGGGAGAAGTATTGCTATAAGTAGTCATGTAAATTTGGTATTCGTTCGATATTTTGATGAGATGTATGTTGTCTTTCCTCTAGTGGTGTCATGTGAACGTCGACTACATGACACTTCACTATTGTTTGGGCCTAGGGGAAGGCATTGGGAAGTAATAAGTAGATGATGGGTTGCTAGAGTGATAGAAGCTTAAACCCTAGTTTATAAGTTGCTTCGTAAGGGGCTGATTTGGATCCATATGTTTCATGCTATGGTTAGGTTTACCTTAATACTTTTTGTTTTATTTACAGATGCTTGCAATAGGGGTTAATCATAAGTGGGATGCTTGTCCAAGGAAGGGAAGTACCCAAGCACTGGTCCACCCACATATCAGATTTTCAAAGTACCGGACGCGAATCATATGAGCGTGATGAAAATTAGCTTGACAATAATTCCCATGTGTCCTCGGGAGCGCTTTCCTTTATATAAGAGTTTGTCCAGGCTTGTCCTTTGCTGCAAAAAGAATTGGGCCATATTGCTGCACCTTATTTACTTTTATTACTTGTTACTCGTTACAAATTACCTTATCAGAAAACTATCTGTTACCGATAATTCCAGTGCTTGCAGAGAATACCTTGCTGAAAACTGCTTATCATTTCCTTTTGCTCCTCGTTGGGTTCAGCACTCTTATCGAAGAGGCTACGATAGATCCCCTACACTTTTGGGTCATCATGCCACTAGTTTCCGTCACCGTCAATGGGATTCAACCGCACCGTTGCCGCCGTAGCGAACTCACCGCCGAACTAGGGTATGAGTTTGATCTTTGGTGCTAATTCCTTACTCCAATTCTTAGCACAATGCAATGCGTTGTTCCTTACCACATATGAGATCAATCTATCTAGAGAAAACTTCCTTTAGGTTAGGTTTGATTCGAAAATTTGGGGTTAGGTTTCCATCGAACTCATCTCGGACCGGCCGAGTTGTAGAAATCGGTCTCACCGATTTGGTTTAGGCCATTGCACTTGCACTTTTTGGTCTGACCGAAAGTTACAAATCGGTGCGACCGAGTTCGACTCTTTGTGAAACCCTAGAAATCTCGGAGCCGCTGAACTGTGACTCGGTCTGACTGAGTTCACTAGTGTAGACTAAAAAAGTTGATTCGGTGTCACCGAGTTTAACAAATCAGTAGCTCCGAAATGCTTTCTGTGGAGGACTAAAACTAAGTTTTTGACTCATCTGTTTTGCAAAAACTCTGCACTTTGTGATGCTCATCCACTCTACCTCATCCATATCTATTCACAGGGTCTGCTGTCAGTTTGCTTGCCAGAATGTCTGACCAGAGCGATAGCCAAAACAATCAGAAGAGCAAGTGCACATGAGTGAGGGCACTAGGCCCTCAAGAAGCTATGATGAGGGCAGCAGGAGCACTCCTAGCAATCTGCCCAAGGCAGCCACCAGATCAAGGAAGAAGAAAACCTCAGATTCTGAGGATGAGGACTATGTGGCTGTTGAGGAAAAAGTGAGCTCCAAAAAGAAAATACTAAAGAAGGAATATTATATTGCTGCTACAACAAATCCTAGATTGCATAAGAAGGCCCCTGCCAAGAGGGTGCCAACTTTAAAGGCCAGGGCCTCAACTGCTGAAACTTCTAAGCCAACTAAAGAGGCTACTCGAGAGAGTAAGAAAAGGAAAGAGAGGGTCAAGAAGACCACTGCCAGAGTTATTGGTAGATCCTCTATAATGAGAGATCCAGCTGAAGAGAAAAGAAGGCCCCAGTGCCTGAGATGGAAGAAGAAGATGCTGAAGCCCAAGTGCTCAGAATGCTTAAACCAAAGATTTCAGATCACAATGACACCCATCCAGTGGTAGAGGATATGAACATCAGGAAGGATGCAGGTTTGAGACTTTGGAGATAGTCTGATCCCTATGCTGTGAGAAGGAGGACTGCACTGGACTATAGGTTCCACACCAAAGAACAACAAGATTTCTATGAGACTATTTTGCTTGACAAGAAGCCTATAGTCAGTGATATGAAATGGGTTGATTGGGAATTCATTGATGAGAATGAAGACTATTTTCCCGGTGTACATGAGAGCTTCAAATCATGTGGTATTGGCAAATTTGTGGGTCAAGAGCTGAACAAATGGAATGATGAACTCATCATGCAATTCTACTCCGTTGCTCATTTTTATCCAGATGGTAGGATTGTGTGGATGTCTGAGGGTACAAGGTACCAGTCAACTGTTGATGAGTGGGCCAAGCTGATAAATGCCCCTGATGAGCATGAGGATGATTTGGATGTGTATGCCAAGAAGAAGAAAGACCACAACTCTATGGCCAAC